>NW_019384722.1:475617-510198 GCF_000671375.1 Centruroides sculpturatus
TGACATACTTTTGAGCATCCCTGATCTAATCAGATAGGCTGCAACAAGTGTGTCTTCCTATGGTAGCCAAGTCAAGAAATTATTGTGTTCTAATGTTGATAATATCCTAGTTTACGAAATAAAGCATTTCACCAAAAACATCCCTACTTCATTTTCCATCTTAACAAAAATTCAAACTAAAAAGCATTAGAAATAAACAATAAACCGAATTTCTTAAGTAATCAAATATATTTTTCTTTTAAATCTTTCAAATTTATATCTAATAAAATTCATAAATTTTAAACTAATCAGGCAATCAAAATTTATGTATTCAAGAACATTTTTATTAAAAATTCACTAAATCTAGATATAAATATATAAATCCCAGATATCCAAAATTAATGCAGCACGCAAACTAGACAAACTATCACTTTAATTAAATCTGAAATTATCTGTACAGAGAAGATTCTATGAAGGAATATTGAAATAAATTACAATATGCTACAAGAAAAATAGAACTTTTCCTTTCAACACAATGTGTAATTATAAAAACAGTTAATTTTCTTAATAAGGTAAATTATTTTTGTTATTAACCTCAAAAACATGCAAAATTAATATGACAATCATATATATAAAATGATTTCACGAGTGTATTATTACAGATACTTTTGATGAGTAATAAAAACATTTAATGACCAAATAGACTGATTTATTTAAATAATTTAAAATGAAATAAATGAAATTAAAACCCACAATTTTAATGAATCAGATGACCTAAATAATTATGATGATCATTAATTCAAATTAAATGATATCCTATTTATAACAAATTCATGAAATCATTAATTCATTTTAATAAATCGTTCTGTAATCTAAGCTAATTTAATAATTAATATATCTTTCCATTTAACTTCTGGTATTAAAGATATTTTTTTTATTGAGATCAAAGCAAACTTGTTAAATTTTCCAATTATGCAGTGAAAAATTAAGTGAACCAGCAAACTAGATTTTAGTAGATATATTTTTGTTATTTTAAATGATGTGTATTACTTTTAGTAATGTAACGTGTTATTTTTAGTATGTATTTTTAGTAATTGAGAAGAAAGTCGACTAACTATATTAGTGAAAATGGAAATTTAAAAATCAATTTAATTTATATGAAACAGTTACCAACTAATGATAATTCTGAAAATTCGTAACAGACGTTCTTATTGTAATTTAATTCCTTATAGAATATTCTCACACAGGAAACATTTTCTTAAATTCACTTAGACTTCTTTATTTAAAAGATTTCAAAATTTTCTTATTTAATTATAAAAGCATTAATTCTGGAAAATCATAAAATGAACAAATTTAATCAAAATAGTAATAATTTAATTAAACAAATTTCAAAAATATAAATATTTTTAATCATCAATAATGAAAAAATGATTCTAGTAATTAATATTTGTTTTATAAATAAAAATTAAACAAAATCAATTTGCATATAAATAAATTATTTACATCTTAATTTAAGATTTGAATTGAAAAAGATGGCCACAAAATTTATAGACAAGACTAATATTAAAATTCAACAATTCCAAAAATATCCTAATTTTAACTAATATAACAATTTTTCAAAAATATTCAATAATAAAATCCTAATAATTATATAAAATAAAAATGGAGAAAAATCAATATTTATCTGAATTTAATAAAATCCACAAATACATTTAATAAAACAACAAAAAATAATAATCGAGTTTCCTCAATTACACAGATTTTTTGCATATAAAAAAAAAAGTACATATACCCATTTCCTGGCAATCTTTTATGGACTAATTGCATAAATTTTTGTTTTTATTCTGATAAATTTGGGATTAAAAAAGAGTTTGACAATACTATTTCCAAAGATTAAATTTTAACTTAATAAAAAAAAATTAATATTCCGAGCGTTGTAAAAAGAAGTAATTAACTTGTAATCAATATTGCTTTCATGCAATCAGTCCCAACCTAAAACACTGTCGACAAACACACACATTAGCTGTTTTCTATATGTTTTTTAAAAAAATAAAGACAAAGAATTTAAAAATCAATAAATAAAACTTCAATTACAGAAACATTAACTTAAATAGAAACATTTTAAGTCGTCATAATGGAAAAACTAATTTGCAGCGACGGCAAACAAATTTTTAAATTATGACATCGAATTCCTTAGGGGTAGAAACGTGAACCAGGAATGGGTTATGAATTTAAAAAAGGTCATTCAAATTTTCTTCTTCTCAGTTAATTTTTATATGACAAAGTTAATACATTGTATTATTATAAACATTATTATTAATAAGAGAATCAATTCAGAATTAGAAAAATTCTATAACTAATTTTAAAAAAGTATACAGTCTGCAAAAATAAGAAATTAAATATTCAAATATTTATTAACTACTATTATTGTTTTAAATTGAAATCAATAAAACAAATGAACAATATTGAAATGAATAATGAATATGTTCTAAATGACTAAAATCATCATATTTAAAATCAATTATTCATAAAATGTATTAATAAAAAATAACTGTATATAAATTCATAGCAAAAATACATTTTTTTTAAATGGTCAATAAAAGAAATTCACAGTAAAATGTATAAAATATATAAAATTTATATTCTATTTCAAATTCATCAAGAAAAATTTCATATTTCATTTAAAAATAATCAATTATGAAATATATTATATATATATACACACATATATATATTATAGACAAATTTCTCATAAAATTTAATATAAAATTTCAAATTCAAATAAAAATATAGGAATCATTATTCAAAAGTTCATTTATATTATATTATTATACTGATAAAAAAAAATTTTTCAAATATTTTATATATTTATCAAACTGGAAAATCATTACTTTACTATTAATTACTTAAATTCAACTTTGTCATGTAAAAAAATTACAATGATAAATCTCAGAGATTTGGAAAATTTAAATGTACCTTTTTTTTCGGTAAAGATAAATTCTTGTGCTGATAATATAATGATTTACAATGAATTGTTGATTTGACGTTTCATTTTTTTTAAGTTCAGTTATGCGCCACTTTAATCAACATTTCATTGAAAAAAGAATTTTTTCCACTAATTTATAATACTGATTTAATATCATAAAAGCTAATTAATTTTTAAAAATTTTATAGCAAGATTTGTAAATTTAAATTTTATATTTTTATTATTTTTTTAAAAAAATGGGGAACTTAAGGTTTTTTTTAATCAAAAGTTATGTAATTTATTCTACAGGGGCTTCTTGAAGATACTAATATTTAATCAATTAAATCTAAATATATAATGCCTTCTTAAAGAAGCCTCTGTAACAAAAACAAAACTAAGATTAATTCACTTTCTTATATCATCAATTATATGAAAAATTAGAAATATCAAAATGATTTCATTTTAATTGTTATTTGTTTCCTCTGCATAAGAAAAACTCAACTTTTTTTTTATTGATAATGAATTTAATAGTTTAGAATTAATAAACTAAATGGAGAATGTTAATTATATGTACAAAGAAAAAAAAAGGAAAGATGATCAATGTTAGAATTTTATCATGTTTAACAAAAGTTCGAATGTAACAAACTCATTGTGTTTGTTGTTTCTCCGCTTAATTGTTCACAAAATCTTATTCCTCTATCATTTTCTTCTTTCCTTTTTATTTGTATCAATCTAGAAGTACAATAATTTTTGTTTTCATTAAATAAGCAGGACTTTTCAAATTTACTACATTTTAAAATGAAATGAGATTTAATATATATTTTTAATTATTATTATTATTCATGATTAAAGTACTGATACAATACTACGTAGTAAATATTGTTATAAATTTATATATCATTTTAGTATCATATGCATTAAAATTGTATGTTATCAAATTATATATTCATCCCAAAGAGCATAAATTATTATTATTATGCAAACAATTATTAGTTAACCTAAAAGGAAATTATATCTTAAAAAAGTCATAACAGGAAATTTTTATTAAATGACTGGCTGTTGAAATAAATGCATTCTTAATATCAAAGACATTTTTCAAAGTGTTTAAAATTTCAATTATCTTAANAAAAAAACTTAAGCAAGCAAATCAGCAGCTTTAATCAAATTTTGTTTATTTCTAATTATTTCTACAAATATCAAATGTACTATTTAGAAATTCTATGGGACAAAACAATTAAGAAATATCATTTAGATATCACATTATTAAATATTGTACTTATTTTCATCTTGATATAACATTATATTCATCCAATTTAATAAAAACAATACTAAAATAAACAACACTATTTTTACCTATTATTATTATTATTATTCTCAAGTTCAAAGAGTTAATATAACTTGAATCACAACGGCATTTGATTAAATAAAAGTTTTATTTCTAGTGATATACAATTAAATATATGAAACACCGTAAGAAGGGTGGCAAATCTATAGCATAGCTGCTCAAATTCACACACAAAAGAATTTAACATGCAACATATCAAACACTCCAACTTTTCTTTACTAAGTTTATTAAAACCATTGTTTCTGAATATCTAATTTTTTAAATGTTCCAATAACAAGACAGTTTGTAGTTTTTGTTTTTTTTTCCTACCATTTCCTTGAGTGTTACTTCTATAAAAACTACTACACAACTTTCATTAAATATAAAAGTTCTCTTAGCAACAGTAAAAAAGAAACTAAATGATAAAATTGTCTAAGTTTACTTTCAACTTGAACCAAATTTTAAAAGTTATTTGTTTTAGATTCAGCGTTATCATCATCATACTGACTTTTTTTGTTTTTTGACTAAATTTATTTTATCCAATTTTCTAATTTATTTTAATATAAAATACATACCTAAAAATTTACATTTCTGTGCTGTAATTGGAACAAATTTTTTTACTAATTGGTTCATTTACTAATTATTTCTTTTAGTGATAAGTTTTCAAAGTTGACTAAATGATTACTTATGTTATTTTAATACAAACTACATGTTTATCCATTACATACAAATAATAATGGTATATATAAGTGTATATGTAATGATATGCACAAAAGATGATTAGAAGTTAAACTATATTGATTTTGCCTGACTAGAACTTAAATGAAATTTATACTAACCTTCAAAAATTACTACTAGTTACAATAAAAATAGGTTTGCATGTAACAAAAAGTTTTCATATCTAAAATTATGCACAAAACAGTGAAAAATATTTAAGAAATGGCAGTACATTATTAAGATATAAACTTTTAGCAAAACAATTAATAGTCAAACAAAAAACAAACAAAAAAAAAATATTGAATACACTCTAAAATACACATATGGATTACAGAAAATTATTATTTATAATAAAATATCTTGCAAGAAATTTATATGATTTTTATTTGTAAACTTTCTAACTATACTGAAGAATAAATTTTACATACATAAATTAATCAAATAATTATTTCAATTTATGATGAAGACATCACTTGTCAATAATAATTAAATATAAAATGTTAATTAAATTAATTACACCATCTTTATGTTTCTAGCACTTCTAGTTTTTATAATTTTAAATTTTATTTAAGAAATATCAATATGTGCTAAATAATATAATGCACACTATCTTAAGATGAATGAACAAAGTTTATCTTTGGGAAAAATTATCTACATGCTTAAAAATACTATTATGAAAATTGCTTTAGTGCTAGGACATTACTTGTCATTACATAAACAAAAAAAAAGTAATAATAATAATAATATGAGGGGATATCAATTCAAAGTGAAGAGAGAATTAAAGTAATTCCTACTTTAATTCTTGAATGATGATAAATTTTAAACTACAACATGTAGATACTTTTCCTTGTAAACAAACTTAACTCAATTCACCTTGAAAATCAAAAAGTATTTTAAATGAAAATAATAATAAATACATAATAAAAAATAATAATAAGAATAAAAATATCAAGGGTCTATTATTATATTCAATATCAGGATCAAGTTAAAAATTAAATGAAGTAATGAATAAACCATTTGCAAAATACATTCAAAAAGTCAAAACATCACCTTACATCATCCCTGATATCCTGATTTAACCTCTTTGGGGATTCAATTTATTTCTAAGTAATTTTCTAAAAATTTCATTTACTGGCATTTTATCCATTAACTGTACTTCATAATTGATTCTGATGTTTTTCATTCACAGCTCACATCCAGAAGAAATTTATAGAAAAACTATGTAAGCCAATTGGATTCATTCCTTTAAAATTCTAAAAAAAATTATTTGCTATCACCAGTAATTACTACAAATGTAATTGATTCAAATTATTTAAATAGCAATAGATCACACACAGCCATTAAAATAAACCTCCAAAATCATGGAATTTTCTCAAAAAATATATTACTAGCAAGAAAAATCATCAGCAATCTTATGGCTGTTTTCATTAATAACTACATATAATAAATAAATAAATAAATGCAATCATATATTTTACTTTTTCCATCTGACATTTATAAAAATAGTTAACACAATGATGCCTAAATACAAAATATGTTTGTTTATAATACAATTTATTTGGGGAATACTAAATTCTTTGCACTTACTTACTTTATTTGCATTTGATTCTGCTTAAGAATAACTGGAATATAGTACTTAAAATTCAGTTGGTAGCCTAATCCATAGTAACTGTAAAAATCTAATATAGTAATAAACATAAAACCTTTCTCAATTTCACCATGCATTATTATTATTTTTAAATTTGGATCACATTTTTGCCAACTAATATTTGTAAACATTGACAACCTGTAGTATTTATCAAAATTAGAAAAACTTCTTTGAAGACAAAATGCTTGATTTACTAAAATATATTATACAGCTTCACCTGCTAAAATATGCTGATAAAAGCAAGCAAATGTTTAGAAAATTTCTAGTGATATCAGAATAAAACAAAGTTCTTTGACCAGTATAAATGTGACATTAGACACTGCTAAAATGCAACTAACACTTTTGTTAGTTTTGTTGCATCAACTGTGCAACAAAACTAATAAAAATAGGTACAAACAAATCATTTACTTATCACTAATATGAATGTACTTTCTTTATGCAATTTCATGATGTAATTGTTTAATTACTTATATTGATAAATAGATAATAATCTCAATAATATTCATTTAGACCACTATATTAGTCAATAGATTTTTATACAAATTAACAGAGAAATAACTTTCTGACATGTTTGAAACATTTTTGTTACAACTGAATAAAGGAAAATGATTCTTTTCTTAATGTGTTAAAGTAATGTGGTAATCCGCTTAGATTTTTTTGAAATTGTTTATCTTGATGTTCTTTGTAAATAGAATAGCAGAACCAAATGAATCATTTGCTTTAGTAAGATTTAAACAAACCAAATAAACATTAAAAATGACTGTTGAAATTTTTGAAACAAAAAAAAAATTCTGATTCTCTTCTGCTAAAAGAAATGCAATATAATTTCTACATAAAAATTAAAGCTAATAAATGCCTAGGTGGTGATTTCTACATAAGCATTATAAAGGAAAATTGTTAAAGCCAGGAAATAGCAAATGATCTTGAAAACCCTTTTATTCAGCATTAACGTAAGTATGGAATAATTCTTACTGCTCTCTCAGAACACACTATAAAAAACATTACAATCTAGAAATCTTCAAAAACACCATAAATAACATCTGTTTGTGAATATACTTAGACATATAAACTAAAATCGGGAACATTTTAGCAAAAAGACAGATCATTTTTAATTACACAATAATAAAGTTTATAAAATTAACGCTTTAAAATTGTCATTTTATAATGATGATGATTTTTGTTTTTAATGTAAAACCTTTCAAATATAAGGGTATAATAATAAATCAAGGAAAAACAACTTCAATTGGCCATTAATATAAAGGAACATTTCAAATCTCAAACTAAACCTATATAGATCATGGACATCATTGTGTTAACGATTACTGTTACAGAATCAAACAATTATAAGATTTAAAATGATATCCAAATTAATAAAGATTTTAATTTTTCTAATATTTTCAAAGTAAATTATATATCAGCTATTAATTACAAATTGCTTGTTAATGTAGCAAATGTTTAATGATCAATAAATTATGAGAATACTTATATGTAACCAATAGGGAAGATTTATAACACAATGGCAAATACTTTAAAATAAATAACTTAATAAATATAATAATTTTTTCAAGTTTAATATTTTAAATTTATATTAATCATCATTCACATAAACATGTTTCATTTATCATAATTACAGGAAATTCTTTCAAATAAACCTATAGAGTAATCATTTATTTCCAAAAGTTTTTTTATTATGTCAAATAGCTATTTTAAGAACTATATTAAATTTTGAGTTAAGGTATCAATAGAATTTTTTTTCTTAGAACTTCCTGTAATATTTCAAGACAACATATTAATCAATTATTATATTAAAAAATGATACATATTCAATAATTAGATATAAATAAAATAATTTTGTTAAATGCAATGTAGCCATTGTGACATACTTTTGAGCATCCCTGATCTAATCAGATAGGCTGCAACAAGTGTGTCTTCCTATGGTAGCCAAGTCAAGAAATTATTGTGTTCTAATGTTGATAATATCCTAGTTTACGAAATAAAGCATTTCACCAAAAACATCCCTACTTCATTTTCCATCTTAACAAAAATTCAAACTAAAAAGCATTAGAAATAAACAATAAACCGAATTTCTTAAGTAATCAAATATATTNTACACAGATTTTTTGCATATAAAAAAAAAAGTACATATACCCATTTCCTGGCAATCTTTTATGGACTAATTGCATAAATTTTTGTTTTTATTCTGATAAATTTGGGATTAAAAAAGAGTTTGACAATACTATTTCCAAAGATTAAATTTTAACTTAATAAAAAAAAAATTAATAAGCCGAGCGTTGTAAAAAGAAGTAATTAACTTGTAATCAATATTGCTTTCATGCAATCAGTCCCAACCTAAAACACTGTCGACAAACACACACATTAGCTGTTTTCTATATGTTTTTTAAAAAAATAAAGACAAAGAATTTAAAAATCAATAAATAAAACTTCAATTACAGAAACATTAACTTAAATAGAAACATTTTAAGTCGTCATAATGGAAAAACTAATTTGCAGCGACGGCAAACAAATTTTTAAATTATGACATCGAATTCCTTAGGGGTAGAAACGTGAACCAGGAATGGGTTATGAATTTAAAAAAGGTCATTCAAATTTTCTTCTTCTCAGTTAATTTTTATATGACAAAGTTAATACATTGTATTATTATAAACATTATTATTAATAAGAGAATCAATTCAGAATTAGAAAAATTCTATAACTAATTTTAAAAAAGTATACAGTCTGCAAAAATAAGAAATTAAATATTCAAATATTTATTAACTACTATTATTGTTTTAAATTGAAATCAATAAAACAAATGAACAATATTGAAATGAATAATGAATATGTTCTAAATGACTAAAATCATCATATTTAAAATCAATTATTCATAAAATGTATTAATAAAAAATAACTAATAAACCTATAGAGTAATCATTTATTTCCAAAAGTTTTTTTATTATGTCAAATAGCTATTTTAAGAACTATATTAAATTTTGAGTTAAGGTATCAATAGAATTTTTTTTCTTAGAACTTCCTGTAATATTTCAAGACAACATATTAATCAATTATTATATTAAAAAATGATACATATTCAATAATTAGATATAAATAAAATAATTTTGTTAAATGCAATGTAGCCATTGTGACATACTTTTGAGCATCCCTGATCTAATCAGATAGGCTGCAACAAGTGTGTCTTCCTATGGTAGCCAAGTCAAGAAATTATTGTGTTCTAATGTTGATAATATCCTAGTTTACGAAATAAAGCATTTCACCAAAAACATCCCTACTTCATTTTCCATCTTAACAAAAATTCAAACTAAAAAGCATTAGAAATAAACAATAAACCGAATTTCTTAAGTAATCAAATATATTTTTCTTTTAAATCTTTCAAATTTATATCTAATAAAATTCATAAATTTTAAACTAATCAGGCAATCAAAATTTATGTATTCAAGAACATTTTTATTAAAAATTCACTAAATCTAGATATAAATATATAAATCCCAGATATCCAAAATTAATGCAGCACGCAAACTAGACAAACTATCACTTTAATTAAATCTGAAATTATCTGTACAGAGAAGATTCTATGAAGGAATATTGAAATAAATTACAATATACTACAAGAAAAATAGAACTTTTCCTTTCAACACAATGTGTAATTATAAAAACAGTTAATTTTCTTAATAAGGTAAATTATTTTTGTTATTAACCTCAAAAACATGCAAAATTAATATGACAATCATATATATAAAATGATTTCATGAGTGTATTATTACAGATAGTTTTGATGAGTAATAAAAACATTTAATGACCAAATAGACTGATTTATTTAAATAATTTAAAATGAAATAAATGAAATTAAAACCCACAATTTTAATGAATCAGATGACCTAAATAATTATGATGATCATTAATTCAAATTAAATGATATCCTATTTATAACAAATTCATGAAATCATTAATTCATTTTAATAAATCGTTCTGTAATCTAAGCTAATTTAATAATTAATATATCTTTCCATTTAACTTCTGGTATTAAAGATATTTTTTTTATTGAGATCAAAGCAAACTTGTTAAATTTTCCAATTATGCAGTGAAAAATTAAGTGAACCAGCAAACTAGATTTTAGTAGATATATTTTTGTTATTTTAAATGATGTGTATTACTTTTAGTAATGTAACGTGTTATTTTTAGTATGTATTTTTAGTAATTGAGAAGAAAGTCGACTAACTATATTAGTGAAAATGGAAATTTAAAAATCAATTTAATTTATGNTAGTAAATATTGTTATAAATTTATATATCATTTTAGTATCATATGCATTAAAATTGTATGTTATCAAATTATATATTCATCCCAAAGAGCATAAATTATTATTATTATGCAAACAATTATTAGTTAACCTAAAAGGAAATTATATCTTAAAAAAGTCATAACAGGAAATTTTTATTAAATGACTGGCTGTTGAAATAAATGCATTCTTAATATCAAAGACATTTTTCAAAGTGTTTAAAATTTCAATTATCTTAACAAATAATAGCAATTTTTGTATAGATATATATTGTTAGATAAAAATACTTAATTCTTAATAGCTAAATATTTATTTTAACACTCAAATTAATTCAGTAACTATTTATAAATATGTCAATATTAGCAAAATATGCCCTATACAGTGTATGGTGTAAAATGCATAAATGAATTCCTTACACTATAGTTCATACAATATCTAAATTACTAACAATTGCAAAAAGTAGAAGTTAGCCAATGCAGCTTAATCGTTAATATTTAAAGTGACAGATAAACTATTATAACAAAATTTTGTATTACTTTACGCATTTACCAGAAAATGTTTAGTTTTGAATTAACTCAGTTTCCTTATTTACTGTGTAAGCAAAACTCTGCTATTCACATATGCAATTTTAATTTATAAAGGTTCTTTGTTACTGCTTTTCATAGTATATAATTGATGTTTCAAATCATCTACAGATATTTATGGTTAAAAAGTTTTAATATGTTTATAAATTAAATCTGATGAGAGACATTGAAATTTTGTGGTGTATCAAAATTTAAAAAAAAAAATGAAAATTTCAATTTACAAATAAACAAAATGTGAAACAATTAAAAGATATTTTATTTTAAATTACATTAAGTTTACCACAAAACCAGTGCTGAATGAATTAAAAAAAGTCACAGAAAACATCACAAAGCATTTTCCAAACATGCAGTGCTCAATTTCTATTTTCTGAAATGTAAAATGTATAAAGATAACAGCATGTTTCAATTTTATTTATATATATATATATTTTTTTATAATCAGATTTTATACAATTTAAAGGATATATAATAGCCTGTTCTGTATTTTCACAGATTTTATTCTCCAAACAGCAAGAATCGGTATATATTGATGGATTTTTTTATTCATAACTTTAATAATAATAAAATGAAAATAAATGGAATGTAAATTTATATTCATTAAGAAAAAACTGTAATATGAACTGAAAATAAAGATTGAATAACACAATGATATGGTGTAGGTGCTGCCAAAACAGCACATTTTAATATAAATGAGGAATGTTCTACATTCAATCTATTCCTACTTATATACTAAACAATGCACTACATATGAAAATAATGTGATTTTAAATTTGAAAGATCTTACTCTCAACTTTATTTCTTCAATCTATTCTGTTTTCAGATAGACATGGCATAATCATGATGAAAATAGTAAATAAAGTTAAAATTAATCAAATGGTAACATTATGAAAACAATGCATAAACATAAATGAATGAATTATTTATGAATAGTAAATCAATGCATTGAAATTCTTTTTTAACTACAACAATAACTTAAAATCATTATTTGAAAAATCTTATTTCTAATATTGTACCTGTAAAATCATTTTTTGTACATTTTTTAATAACTTTTGATAAATACATTCTTATTATTAGGCATTTTTATATTTATCATTCCTCTTTAAAAAAAATCAAAATGTCTTTACAGTGAAAATGGTAATGTACTCACCACAATAATGCCAATTCACTTTAGAGCTAAGACTTGTATACTCTTACCAAATATCAAGCTGTAAAGCTTGGAAGAATTTATTGAATTTTACAAATATCAATACAAAAAAACAATATCAGATAAAACATTATTGGTAAAATGACAAACATCGCTTACAGACATTTCAAACTGAAACATGACAATGTGATTTTCATTATTCTTACCTCTGTTGATGAGGCATATCTCCTTCATTTATTTAAATGAAAAGCTGAAATCTAAACACTCATGTGACAATGAATAGATATATGTAATAATATCAGTTGAATTATACTAACAGCAATCAATTATTTTTACTCAACTCATTATCCCACGGTGAAATATGCCATGGTACTGGTGATCTGGCACTCGAGACGATCTCCAACCAGCCTAAAACTGAGGCAATTAGATAAAAATAAAAAAATAAACAAAACATATCCAAAACAAATACCTTTAGTTTACCAAATAGAAAGGGGAAAAAAAAATTCAATCTAAATTTGGGTTACAATACAAATAAAAATCCAAATATATACAAAGCATATGACACTGTCACATGAGGAATATTCAGCTGAATTTGTTAAAACTATAAACAACTAGCAATATACAATAGACATATGGCATCCAACACTAAAATGTATTATTGTACTGATGTACTAGCCATCTAGATCATGTCAATTTGACATTAATATCCATTCTCAGTTCACATATTCTATGACAAAATTTTTTATGTTGATATACAATGCTGACTTAACCGACATTTCACATGTAATAATTTCTGGTAACCTCTGTAAGATGATGTCAAATCAAACTTGAGAAGGCAAATTGCAATCATGTGAGAGCAGCAGCATACTGATGGTATTCTGAAAAAGCACAACAACAAAAAACAAACATATTTCACATATCAATTACACCTGTTTTGCTGTTTGTTTTTGGCCTGTAAGAAAACTTTCTATATGCATTATATGTATTAAAAAACCCTAATTTGCCACTCTTCAGTCTCTACTACTTACCCCATACTTACATTTAACTTCAAAAGAATCAGGAAGTTATGACTATATGATCCTCTGGAACAAAAGATGTTCTGGATTTATATAATTATTGGTTACTAATAAAAATATTTGGGATCATCTGCAGTTAATCATCAAAAAACTCATTTTTTTAGATGTAACTACAAAAATTAAATATTGTTCTCAAACCCAACGATTAAGCTTCAAATTTAAACACACACTAATAAAATAAAAGTTATTTTGGTTTTGTAGCTTTCTTTAATTTACTAGCATCTATATTATAATAGATTCATTCACTTTTATATAATTATTTAAAAGCAAGATAATTCCTTTTGAATAAACTTTATAAGATTTCAACCAAATTTTAAGATTAAATCATCTCTATAAAATTTTCTTGATCATATGTATTTAATTATTTGAAGTTTTATTCTTTGAAAAAATTACTTTTAATTTTATTTACATTAAAAAAAATGAAACTCAAACCAAGACAAGGAAAAAGTCACTTCCTTATTGAAGATAGTAAAAAACTTATTGGGCTGCAATTTGAAAAAATTGTAGACCTATAAATTCCCATTGTCATCCATCTGTCATTTTTTAATCTCAAGAATGGTGTTGGATAGAAGATGAAAGTTGAGATCAGATATGGAAAGCTTAGGGGAAAGAGTCCCTAGTTTAATTATATATGAATTTCCTATCTTTATACTAAAGTCATGTGATTTTAATTCAGAAATTTTCCCCAAAATGGAATTACATAGCTGACTCGCATGACTTATCGTCAGGAAAAGTATGATGTACAGGGAAAGACACTATTGAGATCGAGAGCATATATTTTCAATAAATTAAAAATTGCAGCCTGAAACTGACAATGTAACAATAAGTACTTCCTTGTTTAATTTAAAATTACATTGCAGTCCTAAAAATAATTAAGATTTTATTACTACTTACATGAAATTCTATAAAATTTTTCTTTTATAAGCCGGACTAATTTAACAAACAATGCTTCGATTACTTTTAAGACTAAATTTTCAAGTTGAAAATTGAAGCTTCACCAAAATAACTTTAGACTTAAAACTATGCTTTTAATGATTTTTCATATTTTTAAAATTACAGTTAGTATACAGTAAAACCCCGCTTAACACTGCCTTGATATAATGCAGTCTGCTTGAAGCCTTAAAAAGAGCTCAAAATTTATGCTGTTCAAATTATCGTAGCATTTCATTGATTTGTATATAATATGATTATTTACGAACACAAACAATCAGCAAAAGGTGGCAATTTGTCGTAGCACTGTACATTCCTTAAATCTGTTTGTTTGTTTTGTGCAATTTTCGAAAAAATATATCATTATGGATGCCATAGGAAATATCGACTTTGTTTGGCAAGAATTAACTGATAAATGCATGGACGGAATGTGGAAGAAGTTATGGCTGGAGGTATCCAAGAATTCTCAATGCGAAGAGCCTATCGCTGTATCATTAGGTTAACCAAACTGTTAACGTAATCGATGAAGCAGAATTAACAGATGTAGATAAGCAGGATATTAAAAAGTTACTGGTGAACGACAACTTTTAAAAACTGGCAGAACAAGGAATTCATGTAAAAACTAGAAAATAGTGATTCTCAAAACAAAGAACTCAAATAACTTGTACAGATTTCTTTAGTAAAAGTTTGGTAACAATAACCATAATTGTTGATCAAATTGTAGCAAATAATCCAAATTTTGATAGTGCAAAAGCAAAACAAGGCGTTTTGGATGTGATCTTTTTGATACCGACATTTGCTTAAGGAAAGAAAGAAGAAGAAAAAAAAAAGCAACAAATGAAACTACACGACTTTGTCGCAAAAAACAAAAATTTCAAAAGAGCCAAGACCGTTGTTATTTAAGATGTCTACTCAGACTTATTTTATTAACAGGACTTGTATAATAAGTCCTGTTAATAAAATAAATCCGAGTAGACATCTTAAATAATAAACTATATGATAAGGACACAGAGGCACTTGATTTAAATTTTTAGCCAAGACCTTAATCACAAAAAACAATCTTTACATTTCTGTGTGCATATGTTTGTGTGTTATTTAACATATATTATTATGCAAATTTATATAAAAATAACTTAAAGTAAAATCTGTATATTTTTGGTTACGTGTTCCCCTTTCTCTATTTACTCTATGTTAAAATGACCTCGTTTAATGCTGTTTTGTTTAATGCTTTGTAGTCTAGGAACACATTCCCTGTGTTAAGCGGGGTCTTACTGTACTTAGAAAATTCTAAATAACGATGAAACCATCTGTAAGCCATTTGAATTAAATGTAATATTTTTTTAAATTAACGCTTAAAAATGAATAAAATCCACTAGTGTGTATACTTTCAAAACACTGAAAAGCAAGCTGAAGATATAATTTAAATGCATTTTAAAACTTTTATAATTTAAATCATGTTTCAAAAATAATTAACCATAAAAACTGTACTTTGAGATGTATAATTATAGTGATTTAAATTGTATTGTAGTGATAAAAATTGTATTCTAAATATCTGTGGTTATTATTTTTGAAACAACATACAGGGTTCCTACTCAAATTTTTCTTTAAAATTCCATGCCTTCCCCTCACCAACTTTGTACAAATTTCCTTAACCTCACATCCCTTACAGTAAGGCACCACTGACAAAATGAAATAGCATTTGAGTAACTATGCAGATATGCTATTGCTTCTCCAATCCAACTTATTAAAACTAAAAATAAAATGTTTTATTAAATTAAAGTAGGTTATTCTATTATTAATCCACAACCACGTATCTAGATGGATTTGAAAAAAAGAAAAAAGCAATTATTTATTTCTTATTCATTAACAAAACTTGTACAATCCATGTACAAAAGTATATATTTATTACATTTATCCCTTAACAATTTTCCTGAACTTTATAAAATATTAATAAACTGGAAAAAAATCCAGAAACTGTTTTGTTATGCAATCAAAATTACTAAAATGAAAAAAATTAAACACTGTTTAAATTGAAATTACTCCATCATTTTTTGTACTTTGGAAATTTTTATGTATGCTTGGAAGAAAATTTGGAACCTGAAAATATTATCCTGCACTTCTTTTCATAATTTGTATTCACCACATTACTTTGTGCTGAATGCAGATAGCCAGACTTGGTCAACCATTTTTATGAGGGGGGAAATATCAAAAAGGCAGCCAAGGGGGAAAATTTCACCTTTTTGACGAATTCCCTGACTTTTTTCAAACACCAATGGAAATGACTTTCCAGGTGCATAGGAACCCTGAATATATGTATTACTGCACTATTACCAACATATAATAATTTACTGAAACAAAAATTCTTTTTTATCATGGAGAATTTTTGTCTTTCAAAAACTACAGATGATCCAATTTAATCCCCTGAATCTTCACCCAGTTTTTTGTGGCATTTAGGCACTACTTTATATTAAATAACATATTACTGAATTATGTAAAATTAAACTTTTACTTTTATAGAATAATATTTTAAAGTAAAATAATTAAATTTCGCTTTATTAATAAATTTATGTAAATTATACAATAATTTTATTTTATATTAGTTACCTTTACTGAGAAGTTCCAGGGTACTGTTGTGCTCCATAAGCAGCATAACCATATCCAGGGTAGGGATTTTGCTGCTGACCGTATGGATTCTGTTGTTGTGGAGAATAAGATCCGTGAGGCCATTGCGCTGGTGCAGGTGGAGCTGCTCCAGGAGGAAACTGTTGGTTCTGTGCTGGTGCCGGTGTTGGCGCAGGTGCTGGAGCAGGAGCAGGAGGAGCAGGTGCCGGAGCGGGAGTGGGTGCAGGTGCTGCAGGAGCAGGCGGAGCAGGAGCTGGTGTTGGTTGTGGTGCTGGAACTACTTGAGGTTGTTGAGGTGGTTGTCCTTGTACAGGAAGTACTGCTGGTTGTTGAGTAGTTGGTGGTACTGGTGAGGCACCTTGTTGAGGAGGTTGGTACTGTTGTGGAGGTTGATATTGTTGAGGCTAAAAAAAAAGATATCATTTCACTTAGATAAAAATATTTAAATTTTTTTACTAAAATTCTAAAATACTTACATGTTGTGCTGCTTGTTGGTTAGCTCTAGCTTGCTGTTCAATCATTTCTGCTTCTCTAAACATTCCTAAAGATCGATAATACTCTGCCCATGCAGCACTATAGTCTGGCTGTGGTGCAGTAACAGTTGTAGCTGTTGTTACAACAGTAGCAGCAGGTGCAGCTAAACAAATAAATACAAATATTACATCATCAACAAATTTTTTCAATATAAAAACATTTTCGTTTCTTAATAATTTAAAATACTATACTTTTCAGAATCAAAAAACCATTTCTGAATTACAACATAAAAAAACATTTTTTACACATTAAACAGTTATCAATTGGAAAACCCAGAACCACCTTAATTTCTATTAAATTTATTTTTTAAAAATTAATTTCACTACTGTACTTTGATTTTTTGCTCCCTAATAATTTTAAATAAACTATTGTTATTAACAAGTTTTACCAAAATTCCTGTACCTTCATCTGATTTATATTGAAAATTTAAATTCTGGTAAATCTAATAATAAATGACTTATTTGAAATATAAAAAAAATTAAGTGTTTAGTTAATAAAATAATTACGAAAATTCAAGTCTAAATGAAACATTTTTCAATTAAAAAAAAAACACCAAAATCTAAATATAAGTACAACATAGATCACAAATTATCTTTGTGAAATCAAAACTTAAAATAATAAGCAACTCAAACAACACATAATGACATATCAAGCATCATAAACATTTCACATTTCATTTAAACAGAAAACAATAACGTTAAAATTAGCATTAATTTTGTAAACACGTAATCACAAAAACAAAATTACAATTATAAAAAATGCTTTATAAAGGATAAACAACCTTTATAATGCTTTATAAACAACCTATTGAAATAAAACAAAAACAGTTAATTCATAACATCTACCTGACATTTTGCAAAATCCAGCAACTTTCTGCTCTATCGTTTCAAAACTAATTATAATCATTAAAATAATAACAATTGAAGGGCACATGTCATACTTTGAATATCTGCTTTATATTTTTCAAATTTCCCATTATTTTCTTTAAATTTCTGAACAATCAGATGAGTTATTTTTATGAATAAATAAAATTGAATGTTATAACAGAATGATTCAATAATTAATTCAAATTACAAATAAAAATGCAGATGATATTGTAGGGAATTCACATTTTGTTTATATATTCTCCTAACATCAATTGATCCATTTCTTCCTCTCTGATTTTCACTTGGCAAAGTCTATAAATGCTGAATAAAAATCAATTGGCAACTCCTCCATTAATACTGTTCTTTATTGAACAAGAAATCAGGAAAAATATATTCTAGGTAAAGAACAAACACACTACTAAAGAAATAACAAAACTGTAATGAATGTATTTCAAAGTGATAATTACACCATTCATGATGTATTGACTAAATAATGTTGATAAAATTAAGATTTATAAAAAGTTAAAAAGAAATGTTTACTCCAAAATTCGTGTTAGTGATGTGTCAAAATTACATGAGAAGTATGAGAAATTTGCATGACAAGAAAAAAACCAATAGTAATATCATATTACAATAAATAAAAGGTATTTAAATTATTATTAGTGATGTAACGAATATTCGGTTACTATTCGGTATTCGGCCTATTTTTCACTATTCAGCCAAATACCGAATATTTAATCACTATTCGGCCGAATACCAAATACCTAAAAACAGGAGTAATAAATAGCAAAAACACAGTAAATTAATCGTTTTGGTATTTAGATTTAATGTTATCGAGTTAGTATTGTTTGTTTATATTTATTTATAACTTGTAACATGCACAAAATAAAAAAGAAAATAATATTAGTNTTATTATTATTATGCAAACAATTATTAGTTAACCTAAAAGGAAATTATATCTTAAAAAAGTCATAACAGGAAATTTTTATTAAATGACTGGCTGTAGTTAATTTTCTTAATAAGGTAAATTATTTTTGGTATTAACCTCAAAAACATGCAAAATTAATATGACAATCATATATATAAAATGATTTCATGAGTGTATTATTACAGATAGTTTTGATGAGTAATAAAAACATTTAATGACCAAATAGACTGATTTATTTAAATAATTTAAAATGAAATAAATGAAATTAAAACCCACAATTTTAATGAATCAGATGACCTAAATAATTATGATGATCATTAATTCAAATTAAATGATATCCTATTTATAACAAATTCATGAAATCATTAATTCATTTTAATAAATCGTTCTGTAATCTAAGCTAATTTAATAATTAATATATCTTTCCATTTAACTTCTGGTATTAAAGATATTTTTTTTATTGAGATCAAAGCAAACTTGTTAAATTTTCCAATTATGCAGTGAAAAATTAAGTGAACCAGCAAACTAGATTTTAGTAGATATATTTTTGTTATTTTAAATGATGTGTATTACTTTTAGTAATGTAACGTGTTATTTTTAGTATGTATTTTTAGTAATTGAGAAGAAAGTCGACTAACTATATTAGTGAAAATGGAAATTTAAAAATCAAATTTAATTTATATGAAACAGTTACCAACTAATGATAATTCTGAAAATTCGTAACAGACGTTCTTATTGTAATTTAATTCCTTATAGAATATTCTCACACAGGAAACATTTTCTTAAATTCACTTAGACTTCTTTATTTAAAAGATTTCAAAATTTTCTTATTTAATTATAAAAGCATTAATTCTGGAAAATCATAAAATGAACAAATTTAATCAAAATAGTAATAATTTAATTAAACAAATTTCAAAAATATAAATATTTTTAATCATCAATAATGAAAAAATGATTCTAGTAATTAATATTTGTTTTATAAATAAAAATTAAACAAAATCAATTTGCATATAAATAAATTATTTACATCTTAATTTAAGATTTGAATTGAAAAAGATGGCCACAAAATTTATAGACAAGACTAATATTAAAATTCAACAATTCCAAAAATATCCTAATTTTAACTAATATAACAATTTTTCAAAAATATTCAATAATAAAATCCTAATAATTATATAAAATAAAAATGGAGAAAAATCAATATTTATCTGAATTTAATAAAATCCACAAATACATTTAATAAAACAACAAAAAAATAATAATCGAGTTTCCTCAATTACACAGATTTTTTGCATATAAAAAAAAAAGTACATATACCCATTTCCTGGCAATCTTTTACGGACTAATTGCATAAATTTTTGTTTTTATTCTGATAAATTTGGGATTAAAAAAGAGTTTGACAATACTATTTCCAAAGATTAAATTTTAACTTAATAAAAAAAAAATTAATAAGCCGAGCGTTGTAAAAAGAAGTAATTAACTTGTAATCAATATTGCTTTCATGCAATCAGTCCCAACCTAAAACACTGTCGACAAACACACACATTAGCTGTTTTCTATATGTTTTTTAAAAAAATAAAGACAAAGAATTTAAAAATCAATAAATAAAACTTCAATTACAGAAACATTAACTTAAATAGAAACATTTTAAGTCGTCATAATGGAAAAACTAATTTGCAGCGACGGCAAACAAATTTTTAAATTATGACATCGAATTCCTTAGGGGTAGAAACGTGAACCAGGAATGGGTTATGAATTTAAAAAAGGTCATTCAAATTTTCTTCTTCTCAGTTAATTTTTATATGACAAAGTTAATACATTGTATTATTATAAACATTATTATTAATAAGAGAATCAATTCAGAATTAGAAAAATTCTATAACTAATTTTAAAAAAGTATACAGTCTGCAAAAATAAGAAATTAAATATTCAAATATTTATTAACTACTATTATTGTTTTAAATTGAAATCAATAAAACAAATGAACAATATTGAAATGAATAATGAATATGTTCTAAATGACTAAAATCATCATATTTAAAATCAATTATTCATAAAATGTATTAATAAAAAATAACTGTATATAAATTCATAGCAAAAATACATTTTTTTTAAATGGTCAATAAAAGAAATTCACAGTAAAATGTATAAAATATATAAAATTTATATTCTATTTCAAATTCATCAAGAAAAATTTCATATTTCATTTAAAAATAATCAATTATGAAATATATTATATATATACACACATATATATATTATAGACAAATTTCTCATAAAATTTAATATAAAATTTCAAATTCAAATAAAAATATAGGAATCATTATTCAAAAGTTCATTTATATTATATTATTATACTGATAAAAAAAAATTTTTCAAATATTTTATATATTTATCAAACTGGAAAATCATTACTTTACTATTAATTACTTAAATTCAACTTTGTCATGTAAAAAAATTACAATGATAAATCTCAGAGATTTGGAAAATTTAAATGTACCTTTTTTTTCGGTAAAGATAAATTCTTGTGCTGATAATATAATGATTTACAATGAATTGTTGATTTGACGTTTCATTTTTTTTAAGTTCAGTTATGCGCCACTTTAATCAACATTTCATTGAAAAAAGAATTTTTTCCACTAATTTATAATACTGATTTAATATCATAAAAGCTAATTAATTTTTAAAAATTTTATAGCAAGATTTGTAAATTTAAATTTTATATTTTTATTATTTTTTTAAAAAAATGGGGAACTTAAGGTTTTTTTTAATCAAAAGTTATGTAATTTATTCTACAGGGGCTTCTTGAAGATACTAATATTTAATCAATTAAATCTAAATATATAATGCCTTCTTAAAGAAGCCTCTGTAACAAAAACAAAACTAAGATTAATTCACTTTCTTATATCATCAATTATATGAAAAATTAGAAATATCAAAATGATTTCATTTTAATTGTTATTTGTTTCCTCTGCATAAGAAAAACTCAACTTTTTTTTTATTGATAATGAATTTAATAGTTTAGAATTAATAAACTAAATGGAGAATGTTAATTATATGTACAAAGAAAAAAAAAGGAAAGATGATCAATGTTAGAATTTTATCATGTTTAACAAAAGTTCGAATGTAACAAACTCATTGTGTTTGTTGTTTCTCCGCTTAATTGTTCACAAAATCTTATTCCTCTATCATTTTCTTCTTTCCTTTTTATTTGTATCAATCTAGAAGTACAATAATTTTTGTTTTCAATAAATAAGCAGGACTTTTCAAATTTACTACATTTTAAAATGAAATGAGATTTAATATATATTTTTAATTATTATTATTATTCATGATTAAAGTACTGATACAATACTACGTAGTAAATATTGTTATAAATTTATATATCATTTTAGTATCATATGCATTANTTTTTCTTTGTAGAACATATCGATTTCAGTTACTAAAATAATACCATATAATAAAGGAAAATTATCGTCATAATCGACGTTCTGAATTTCATCAAATTATATTTTATTGCTACTTATAAGTAATTACGTTATTATTTTGAGTATTTAATATAATTTCTGTAATTTTATTTTAAGATTGCTCCAAAGTTTTTCTGTTGTTCTAAAATAAAAACTAGAGAAAATACGGAGGACGAAAATGAATATAATTGCGACCGATTTTTTGCATTTCACGGTTTCTTCACATCTCTGGAGCATATATAGGTCGAAAGAAACATCACAGTATTTTGTACCGTGTTTGTGTACAAAGATTGCATTTTCGAAATGAAAACAATAATAATTTGCAAGAAATAATTAATTAAAACAGTTTTTTTCAAGTTTTAGTTCGTAAACTACAGAAACACTTGATTCCACGACATTTTTATTCATCTTAACATATGCTACATTAATTACCAGATAATTACGTGCTCATAGTTTTCACGTAGATTTTTATTTGCTTTTATATGACATAATACATAATATAAGATAAATGATATAACATATAGAGCAAGCGTTCTAAATTAAAGAACAATTGTAATAAAATGAGACAAAAGTTTTATAATTAAAAGTTACGTGAGCTGTCCCGTGAAAAGGGAAACACGTTCTTTAACAGATCAATTATTATTTCTTGTATGTTTTCTAAAAAAATCACCAAAATTCAAAAATGCTTCAACAGATACAGAAAGTAATGACTACAAACAGCTAAAATCATTAATTTATAGAGAAACTAACAACAAACAGAAAAAAATGTTTGTTAATTAAGAACGAATTAAGCAAAAATGTAATATTGAATATAAAACTTTTATGATGTTACACACTAGATAGATAAAAAAGTATATCTTCGTCATTATAACATAGTCTTCGAGGAAAATATGTAAACAAATATTAATAAACAGACAAAATTTTTTTAGGAACGAAAACCTGATTTTTTCGTTAATTATGGCCGAAACTCAAGCATAATCAAATATAATTTCCGTATCACGCTAATTTCATAAAATTTTCTTATAAGTACTGTACATTATCAGATAATTTAAGATTACAATTTTAATAAAAAAAATTAAATTGTTTAATAATTAAAGTAAATAAATCACCAAAAAATTTACGTATCTAATTTTGTTCAATATAACTAGAAAAATTTAATATAGAGAAAATAAAATCCAACCAAGTTATAATAAATTATTAATGTGTTGCATTATAAGAAATAAAGATGGCTTTGACACTAATTGGTTGTAAACTTGTTTTTCCCTATAGGGTTGAAAAGACTAATGAAAAACATGTGAAAAAGAAACTCATAAATTACTCAATATTTTTAAAAATATATATTGTGTCACGTTTTGCAATTTCCATTTAAAAAATTTTATTAAGTTTTACGAAAATATATATATGTTTATCAAAAAATTAATTCAAATCACAGATTGTAGCGTAAAATATCACAAACGGTTATTACTTCACAAATAGTAAAAATAGTTGAATAGTGTGGATTTTTGTGTATGAATCGTGAGACTTAAAAGTTTCTGTTTTTACTTGAAAGTTTGAAGATGAAAAAATAAACTACGCTATCGTTTTTTTAAAACAAATTCATTTAATTGCTTTCAAAACGTCATTCATTTCGTGCGTGGAAAAAGACCGTTTTTCCTGTAAATGAAAAAAATTTAAGTTATCTATATCTGTGCTAATCTTTAAATTTTTCTATTTTATGATTTTTCATAGTTAATTAGTTTAAACATGCCAGCATTGAATAAACTTTCCACTATTACTTTCACAAAAACTTTTGCTGCCCTTCCATTTTTTGAAAACTATGGATAATCAAATGTTACAAATTCTGCAAGGAAAAATGATTTTCAAATCTTATTTCAATGTCTGGTGAATTAAGATTTATATTAAATTAGATTAATGTCTGATTTATAATTAATTTTATATAAAAACAAAGCAATACTCCATTTCATAAACCATCTACAAATTCAGAAGTTTAAACAAAAAATTTCCCTACCAAAAGGAAGAAAATATTTCATTTAACATTTTAAAAACAAACAACATTTACATTCATTCACAAGAAAAATTGAAAATCCAGTTAAACAGCAATTTAAATAACATAAGAAATACCTCTATTATTAATAAACAGAGATACAATAAGATTTACAAACTTATCTTTAAAAATTAAAAATCTATCAATTAAGGAATTTAAGCTAAATGATTATAAATTCAATTTTATAATTTGGAAGAAAAGCTCAAATATGTGATTTGGATCTCAATTTAAAATGTGCATTATTAGAATCTGCTAATTATCCATATCTTCCTACCTGTTTGATTTGGAGGTTGAACAGGCTGTTGTGGTGGAGGAGGTTGCTGTTGAGGTGGTTGTTGTTGGGGTGGCTGTGCCTGACCATAATACTGTGCATAATATGCTGCCCAAGCAGCAGCATTAGCATCAGCTGCTGCTTTTGCTATAAAACAAGAGAGAGACCATTAAATATGTTTATAAACTTTTTGACTGATTAAATTTTATACATTCTAATTACATAATCAAATTTCATTTGCACAAATTGTAACATTATTGTTGTAACAATATAGGAATTTAATTCAAAAGTATTAAAATCGCATGTCATTCATTATAATGTGCACAGTAGTGCCTATTTTAGCCTAATAGTTTGTCTCTATTAAACAAAATTTTATGGTCATGCTGCCAATTCCACCTATTATCAAGCAACTACATAGATTTATCTGAACTTTGAAAGAAACCAGCCTTGTTAGGAAGAAATTTTTTCTAAATGATGGAAGAATTTCACACAAAAATAAACTAAAAAACTTTAGTAAATTAAAAATTTCTCAAGCAGTGGGATTTAGCATAATCTGCATTAAACAGAATGTCGTTTTTTAAAGTATGAAGAATTTATTTAAATTGAAGTTTTTCCATTTCTACAAAAAGAGAAAAAAAAAGTTTAGCAAATAAATAATTCAAAATACTATCTATGTTATAAACTACATTATTAAATTCAAATTGTTTTTGACTCAAATCAATCTTTTAAATTTTCATGTTACTTCAGCTACGATTAAATAAAAACTACATTAAATATAGATTATACAATAAAGAGCATTTAAGGTTAATATGCATCCGTTTAATGATTGGAAACCANTTAGCTAAAATGCTACAGAAAATTTTTTCCCAGCTTATACCCTGTGCTTTAATATAGCTTCATCTATAAAAATGCAAATATAAACTACATTATTAAATTCAAATTGTTTTTGACTCAAATCAATCTTTTAAATTTTCATGTTACTTCAGCTACGATTAAATAAAAACTACATTAAATATAGATTATACAATAAAGAGCATTTAAGGTTAATATGCATCCGTTTAATGATTGGAAACCACTAACTATTTATCCCTATATCCCATTTAGTTCTAAATTATCAAATCTCAATTAGAATTTGAAAATAAAAAAAAATTAAATATGAAATGTGTGTTGATAAATTGTAGCATTTTATAGTAAGAAAAGACAACATTTGCAAATAACAAACTTTAACCAGATTATAATTTCTAAATATACCATATTTACTTGCACATAAGAGGAGGTTTTTATTCATTTATCACAGCTTCAAATTCCTAGGTTGTCCTATATGCGCAAACAAAAGTTTCTTTGCGTTTTTGCAAATAATTTTTGTGAACCGTGTATTCACATTTTTTACTGGATGCTTACCCTCTTGTATTTAAAAACATAAGTATTTTATCTGAGCCATTTAAATCGTTCTTCTATATTGTCAGGAGTAAAGATGAATAGCAATAGAAAAAGCAAAGCTTTTGAATTGAATTCCAGATTGAAATTCCAAATCACATGGGAGCTTGATATAAGTTTCAATCCATTCCCACATGAAAACAGATGATTATTCGGAAATCAGAATTTGGAGAAATTAGTAAGTGTAATCAACAGAGTGGATTCGACTGTTAAGAATTGTCAAAAAAAGGTTCCAGATTGTCCATCTTTACATAAATTATGTAATCAATTTTACAAGATTTTTCCTTAAAGTTTAAAATGCCAGTAATTTTTTGTGGGACAATGTGTGCATTTACGTTCATTTGATATTTTACTTGTGATTAAGCAAAATAAAATTAGAATTGTATTAATAAATCTAATTTTCTTATTTTGAACTTTAAAGTCACTCCTCGTCCTATATATGAAATCGTCTTATATGCAAATAAATACGGTAATAGCTTTAGACACTAATGTGTGTGAGAGAAATTATTTTCTAATAAAAATTTAAATTTTTAATTAAAAAGCTATTTCTAATTTCTCTATTATAAATTTACTTTTGTTGAACTTACCGATTTCACTAAATTTTTTATGAATTTTAACAAATAAAAATGAATTAATTTAGTTATATAATAAAGTAAAACTTTTATTCTTTTTAAAAATGTACAGTTTTTATTGTTATTGCTCTTTTTTGCTAATATTCAAAATTTGTATAAACATTTAACTGCTTTATGTAATTTCTTCAATCCTGTTAGCTATTAAATGTGAAACATAGTACAATATTAACAGGTTGTGTACCATGGTTAGCCAGCTAGTGGATTTTTTTTAAACATTTTTTCAAAAATTGTTAGGAACTGCTGTGAATGGAAATAAAGTTGTACTTTTGAAAAATATTTATTAAATATAAATTTCTAATACTCACAACTGTTTTTCAGTACCACAATTTCAAAACAAAATTTGTAACTACACATTACCCACAAAACTATGGTGAGACTAATAACATAATTTCAATTCAACATACTCTGAATATGCATAACTAGTTTTATTAAAAAGTTAATTTATAAAATTTATGTATAATGGTAATATGATATATTTCAATCATATTTATACCATATCAAGCTAGATTTATAAATGTGATGTACCTATTTTCAAAATTCTAAACACAAAATTAAAAACTAGATAAAGCCAGTGCTAGCTAAAAAAACAAAAATGAGACATGCAATGTTAATTCAGGTAGTCAAAGCTGAGGCACAGAACTCAATGTAATAATCGCAAAAAATACTATTCATTACAAAAATCTTACTCAAAAATTATTAACAAAAGGAATAAAATTTTTAAATATTTATTTTTAATCATGAGATAAATGAATCAAAACTTTCACAACTGATACAATACAGGAATAAAAGAATGAAAGTATTAAAAGTTTTGAAAACATTTATAAACTTAGTACATTTTTAATTAAATTTAATTTTTTAAAACTTTTGATATGAATATAACTAAAAACTTCTATGTTATTTTATTACTATTTTAAATTTTCATTATATCACAATATCATTTCTATTATACAATCTTAATGCAATACGTTCACATGACATCAAACTCACGTGACTGAAAACAGCTTTGTTTTAAGAAAGCAAGGAAGGAAAACAGAGAGATTGACACCGAAATAATGTGAAATTCTTGTTCAGCATATAATTTGTATTAATCACAGAATGAAAATGTTGCATACAGAAAATAGAAAACTTTCCATTTATCTCTGAATAAAAATGATGCCTTTGTGAATGGCTAGTAAAAATTAAATGGAAAAACTAAACCCAAGCTAAATATGTATTCATCTCACTTGGAAGAAACATGTTCTGAGTAGGCTCATTGAGAAGAAAAGGGCTGAGGATTTTCCCTGTTCCCAGAGAAAACTTGGGGACTTAGTAGGAGGATATTAATCACTATAATTATTATTATTTGTACTAAAAAAATTGTTTAAAAGCACATTTTATAAATAAAAAAACATTCTGCATATTTCATTTGTTCAAAAAGAAAAAGGAAAAAAAAGGTCAGACCTGTTAAATGAGAAAAGAGGTTCTCTGTACCCATACAAACACTCAACGGACCTAGTTTTAAGTTTCCAGATAATAAGATTCAAAAGAAAATCATAATATAGCACAGGATCATCCACTACGGAAATACCAAAATTCAACATGAATTACAAAATATAAACTTGCAGCATAAACATTAAATATATGTAATTATAATTATTACAATAAGTTTGTGCATTTATTTGATCAATGTAAATATCAAAGTATGCTATTAAACAGAACTATATATATTGTAAATATAATGAATTAATCTCTTAACTTAGTGAAATCTTGATTATCAAAAGTTATATACTGTTTAACCAGACAAACAGATACTTTCTTTTTAACAGCTGAAACTACTTTTAATTAATTTTTATGCCTCAATTACATTTTTAGGGTTTGAGCTGTTGCTAATTTTTTACTAAAATGCCAGAAGAATTTAGAGAACTTTCTTGGCACATTTCACTAAAAAAATTATTGTTTTTCAAGTGGTTAAAACATCTTAAAAACTAATGTAAACTAATGTTTTTAAGATGTTTTAACTAGTGATGGTACAATACCAAAATTTCTCCCTATTCCAATTCTTTTGAATACTTGTTAAAGTTTACTTTAGTTTTAAAAAAATTAATGATTTACATTACAACCATGATACATATATTAATAAAATAAACATAAAGCTTAAGAATAGAAAGTAATTGGACAATCTGGAATTGATCTTTTGAAACCCAAAAATTCTCCATTTATATGTAGATATGCATGCTTTTATTTTGTAATAGAAAATAAATCTGTATCTTATTGCAGATAAACTTAATATCACAACACTACTTCCAAACAAATTACAGCTAATTCCCTTTTACTTAAAAAAAATCCCATTGTCATCTTTGAAAACTGTTTTGTTGGCTGACATGACAACTGGGGAAGGGGAAAGGTAATGAGAAGATGCATTTCTTTTTTTCTAATGCTTCTCACAATCAGCATCCTTTGTAAATGATGTAATTCCATTGTATTTAACACCAAGATTTGGAAAATCACGCAATGAGCTGAACAAATAGTTATCACGAGTTAACCAAGTTTTGAATTCATTCACCCAAGTGAGGTTTTCCTAAATATACAATTACTTGTACTTATTTGAGGAAAAGAAGAATCAAACGAATGCCTAAACTAATTCATCTTAAAAAATCAATTTTTAAAACTCAAAACGGCAGTAAATTTAGCACAAACATTTATTTTTACTGAGAATCATGCAAAAAGCATTCGAAAATTTAACGTATTATGGCATCATTTGTGAATCATAACAAACTTCATAACTTTTTAACTAGTCAGTTATAATGGGAAAGTCGTTTTATCATTAAAAAAACATTTCTGTATAGGCTGAAACTAATTTAGTTTGAACTTAAATAATTTTTCAGAAACACTAATTTCTATAAAAGAACATTTTTCGACCCTTTTCACAGGTCTGCACCAGGTTTCACAAAAAGATTTGAACTATCTTCTTTAACAGTGGAATTCTTCTTGTTAAACCTGACACAGATCTGTAAAAAAGGTCTAAAACATTCGTTTTAAAAAAACTTAAAGTTTTGCCGAAAAAGTATTTAATGTGTTGTTCATGCATTTTATCATTATACTAAATATGAAAAATAATTTTATCTATTTTTTTTCAAATAAAATATAATTTTGTTTATAAACACATTTTTGTTGACTGCCTGCATTGATATAAAATTGCCAGCCAAACCAACATAACACTAAAGTCATCCTATCGCTCCTAAAATGGGATAGTTAGTACTGACTGATTGCAATCTCCCATCGCTCTGACTACACAAAGTCCACCTTCACAGACATCACCTCATGTATTCTCTGCTCTGTAGACACAATAATTTCCAATAATAAATACTTAATTGATAATATTGTAATTTTAAAAACAATTTCTGATAGAGTGGGACTCGTTTAAAAGATTTGTTGCTGTCAGATGTAAAGATATGTCATCAACTTAAGTTTATAAAATGACAGTTGTAAATGACCTCTCAGATTACCCTCACATATCAACAGTTATTAAATTTATTTTTTTCATATTCAGTGTATTGTTGAGTGTAAAAAAGTTTCAGTGAGATGACATTAATAAAATCTCCAATTGGAAACTGTCTTCAAGTAACAAATGTCAGAAACTTGTTAAACATCTTCATAAATTGTCCCCCAAGATAGGAATTTGATTTTAATTCAGCATTTGTTGCCTGGTGTGAATCAAAACCAAGAAGAATTGTTCAATAATGTATGATGGGCTATAACAATTTATGGTTATATTAGTAGCACAGTACACTGTAATAATGTACAGTATCTATAAGAATAAACAAATGTTTAGACAATGTATTGTGTATTGTTCTGGGCAACATCACAGATGAAAAATGTTAGCTACAGTTTGTAAATATTTTGCTACAACTTTTTTTTTTAGTAAAATTAGCTAAAATGCTACAGAAAATTTTTTCCCAGCTTATACCCTGTGCTTTAATATAGCTTCATCTATAAAAATGCAAATATAAACTACATTATTATAGATTTGTATTAACCTAAATGTTACTTTATTAATTATAAAAAGATATTTTCACTGATTAAAAGAAACCAATCTTGATTTTATGTCTTTTGCATTATCATCTCTGATTGAAGTTTGTATAAGTTCTGATTTGCTTTTTCAACTCAGATACTTCAGAATTAAATAATACTACTAAAAAATTTTATAAGTATGCCTTTTTGTTTTCTTTAAATAATTGTTTGTGCTGCTTAAAATTTTGCTAATTCTTTTGCAATATTTCATTATCTTGCCACTTCTGAAATCAATTAAATAAAACAGAAAATCCACAAAAGAATAAGTAGCCATGCTTTTATTACATTAAAAAAAAACCCATGTTAGTTTCACCAAGTCACATGCTTTGTATAATCTCAAACTCATTAGTGGATATTGCTCATTGATAATAGATTAAATTAATACACAAGAAACAGTGAACAAAATCCAACTTCAACACACAAAACTATGTTGGTGTAAAATAAATGCTATAAGGATCAACATTTTGAAATCAGAAAATTCTTACTAAGTAATTCATAGCTAACATTATCAAATCAAAATAAACTTTATTTTAAATGCAAAATAATGATTACTTGAATAAATAGATGAACATTGTTTCAAAATAAAAATATTTATTTCTTATATTTGAAATCATTTAGATCAATAATATAATAATCCATTGAGTTCTGAAAGAATGGTCCACTTTAATACCATCACTAGAATACAAAATTTGAAACTCAATCATTAGAAAATGAAATAATCTTCAAAAACACAATCAAATTAAAATTATAACCATCATCTAAATCTAAAAACCAATCTACATGTTAAATATTGAAAACTTTCACAAACTTATCTACATAGAATTTGTAAGATAACTTTTTCTCCATCTTACTTTAATTTCTTTTTTACTTTCAAAAACCTAAATCTCAACTCAATTTTAAAAACACATACAATACAAAATTTTCTGAAATTTCATCTCAATCCTTAAATGATCTGTCAGAAACTACTGAAACATACATTGTCTAATCTCAATTCATACTATATGAGCCGTTTATTTTGAAAGTGGGGCAAGTCCATTTTTGAAAAAAATTGAGATAATGGTAGTTACAGATAAAACTTGTTATGATCTTTTTATGTGTAAACAATTTATAGTAAAAAAAAATTCAGATTCTAATATTTGAGAGATGGAAGTTTTAGCTCTTAACAGTATTGAAAATATGTTTATTTTGAAAGTGGTGCAAGTCCATCTTAGATTGAAATTATTTCTGACCGCATATATTACGGCAAAATTTAGCTCCAGTTGCTGTATGGTTAAGCAATGTGGCCGTTTGACATCATATCTGAAATCTAGGGTGTTTCTATCTATCTATCTTTGATATTGAAAGTCAGTGGTTGTACAATATTTCATAAATAACAAAAAGTATATCTTAATTTTGTGTTTCGATAATAATATGTTTACTTCCAACACCGATAAATATAAGCGGAATATGTATGTATTGAATCAAGGCTTCCACAATTTTCATAATGATGAAGTTAGTATGTATGTTTGGGATGAAACTAACATCCCGAAGAGCACAAGAAGTAGCATCTTGCTGTTTGAAGCACTTACAGACTGTGACAACCCAAAAACACATTATAGCTTACATGTGCACTGGCCAAAATGGAAACATAAAGTTGACCTTAATGTGGATGAAAATTGTTCAGGCCAGTGACAATGAAATAAATATCATTGATCACAAATTTTTATTTTCAGAACATTCATTTTTACTGAACGATCGTGATTTTGGAGTGGTAGAAATGGCAATCCGGAAAACCAGTTCCTTGTATATTTCCCAGGATTACTATAAACTAATACAAAATTGTCGAAAACATAATAAATTTTTAGTACATGAAATGAAACGCAAAAATTTTTTTTCAACATAACCTCTGGGGAAAGTAGTTAAAAAAAACAAAACAAAAATACCAATGGAGAAACCGTGAATTGGTTAAATATATGCTGGATCAGATTTACAAGGACTGCACCATACAAAATGTTCTACAAAACTTCGATAAAACGAGATGCTAAATTTAAAATTATCGATTTGTCACTACAACGAGGAAGACCAAGTAATTTCGGAAATATAAAATTATCGTTTCTGTATGAAAAAAGATCTATTACATCTGAAAAATACAAGGACACGATGGATTTATTACCATATATACTTCCCGTTCATCATGAATATTTTAAAATGTTAAATCCTGAATAAAATTCATTTAGTTATACCTATGTATAAACTGAAAATGTATAATTTGATTGAAATTCTTAATAAAACTGAATTTTTTTTTGTTATGTTATATTTTCTACTAGAATATTCTTTGTTTTGTTTCACTTTTTATCAAATGAATAAATATTTATAAAAATTTGAATAGTATTTTGTTTTTATTATTAAAAAAAGGCTGATGCAACTGAAAAAATTCCCAATTAAATGAACGATTACAATAATTCATTAATTTTGAAAGTGAGGCAAGTCCATTTAGTTATAATGAAACTCTTACTTTTTTTAGTCAGCACTGTAAACACTATTGGATTATAAACTTACATTATCTGGTACCACAAAATATTAAAAATATATCTATTAATACTTACCAATATTTTTAAATTTATTGAAATGCAAACCTTTAAATATCTCGCAATAACAAAAATTGGACTTGCCCCATTTTCAAAATAAACGGCTCATATCACTTACAGTATGACTTATTAAACCATCTTAAATAAATTAAATAGATGTTATAGTTTCCAAAATTTATCTTTTTGGTTTCTATGCTTTTTAGAGCATTCTTCTTCGAATAAATAATAAAAACTGTACTTATAATTCATCAACTTAAGTAAAACTTTAAATATTTCAAATTTTTACATTGAAATTCAAAAATTACTTCAACCTTAACTTAAGATTGTATTATACTTGTGGACATATTTTTGGCTCATCTCTTAGACTCTAATTAATAATAATAAGCCATAGTAAACTTGAAATCTTGCAACAGTTCAGGATATCTATTCCTAATCCTATAAACAGTAAATCCTCACCATATGAAACAAAAGCCTATTATTATTATTATTATTAATATTGTTG
>NW_019384723.1:0-47191 GCF_000671375.1 Centruroides sculpturatus
AAAAATAATCGGATTTTTCTTTTTTGAGAATTGTAAAGAATCGGATATTGAATGTGAAATGAGATAATATTCAATATCTTTCCCTATTCTAGATTATAATGGATGTCGGATTATTCTATGTAAGGAGCTTAGTCGGGGAATATACAAGACAGAAAAGGGAATTTTTGATATCATTCTTCAATAGAAATCTATTCAAAATGTTTTTAGATGAAGTAAAATTATATTAGGAAGTATAGAATAAGTTGAATATACTTTAACATACCTAATTTATTTGTGTCTGAAGAAATTATATTTATATATAAGACTGTAATTTTAATAGGGTAAAAATCATACTTGATTACGCTGGAAGAAAAGGTGATTAGAATGGCGTAAGTAAGATTTGATTTGTTGTGGCCCTTCCCCTACACTTAATGGTGATACGTGTACAAATTTCAGGCCCTAAAGTATAGAATTGAGGCCTTAAGATTGGTAGATCCTACTAGAGATTCTAGGGCTCTAGCTGAGAAATAAGAGTGTAGTGTTATGAGCAGATAGGATGGATGAGAAAGTATGAAAAATATAAAATGATTAGTGTAATTAAGTAATAGCCTCACTATAAGGAGATGGGAGATAGTATAGAAGTAATGAGTGTACAAAATACTAGAAAATTTTCATTATATTCGAGATATTCTTTGTCAGTTTACACTATTTTTAGTGTGGCAAAGTATAAACATCTTTCCCCCAATTTTGGCAAAGATAAGCCACCAAATAATATATTTTTTCGGAATTAAAGCAAATACGGGTGTATAAAGAAGGGACATGTGTGATAGGAAGAATGGGGAGAGCTGACACTTCGCGCAAACTGTAGGTATCAGTTGACGAAATCAGCCCCACACCCTCCTAATGATAAATACCTAACTACGACCCTGAGTATACCCCGCATTTAAGTAATGCCACAAACTACACACACCCCAATTTTAACACCAGATACACGTGAAAACTTTATCTTAAACTGCAAAGTAATGTAACAGCTAGCAATTTGGAAATTTTTTTTTCCTTGTTAAATTTAAAGAATTTATTTAATTCTTTCTCCTTTAACAAAATCCTTTAAAGATATATTAGCCTACACCATAAGTCCAGAATTAGAAGTAACATGACCGCAGTTTTCTTCTAATGCTCTCATTTAGTGAGAAGAGCACCTTGGAAACTAAAGCACTCACTCTTACAGGACACACGAAGACAATTTGACTGTCAACCCAACGACAAAATCAAGCATTAAAGAGAAATAAAGAGAGAGAGAGAGAACTGATAGGCTATTTTCTATTATATAATATATTCTGGTTCGTTCTCATCCCCCTTTTTTTTTCCTTAATATAAATGGTATTTTTAAGTGTAATAAAAATTCAGCTGTCTGATACGTCTTCTTAGAAGCAAGAAACAATATATAAGAAGTGAGGTGGTTTGAGTTATTGCTGTGAAAATCCGGATGACACGTGGAATGAAGACAAACCACCTGACATTCTGGGTCATCAGTCCCCCTTGGGAAATTTTTCACTTCAATGTCTAAAAATAAAAGAATAACTTCTTCCCTTCTCGTGGAAGTGTCGCATTAAACTAACACGTGAAATTCCCTTTTTTTCCGAGAAAAAAAATGTGAGATCCAATGTGCCAAACGTTAAAGAATTAGCTCACTATCTCCCACCCCTACCTTACGACATGTTATTAAGTTGTTTATGAAATCTAAGGTTATTCAAATATTTATCGAACCTGTTTACTGTGGTAAAGTAGGCCGCCTGATCGACGCCTTTATTGACCTTGGTCAACCTGTCTTAGAAGATAATTTGGCTTGTTGCCTCTATAAATAATAACTCAGTTCAATTGCATTACCGGGTATCCAGTGACCTTGCAACTTTGATGGACATTTGGAACTTAGGAGGACGTGTTATTAAGTGTATGCAATGGTCGTGAGAGTTGAATTATGGTAAAAGTGCTGTTTAAGGGTTTAATCTGATGTTGCATTAGATAGATAATCGTATAAATTTGCTATATTCTTTTATAAATTAAGCCTTTATTTTATTATAATTAGGTGTGAAGAATGTAATTTAAACTGTAGAAGCGTAAATTTGCATGTTTAAATGGAAGATTTTAAGCAATATTCTTCGTAAAGTACGTACGAAAGTGCAAAAATTATCTATAAAAACTTCTATTTAGGAATGTTAGATAGGCTTCAAAGTTAGATAAATTGAATTAAGAGTTGCAAGACTGTATATCTAAACTATGCGATAAGATAAACGTTGAATGAATAATTACAGGAGAGCATAGATTGCTCTGCAAGGAGGCTACATCATTTAAGACAGGTTGCTCCAGTTATATCGTCAGATAACTTAAGTTAAATCGATTATAAGTTTATATAGTGGATGTTGCAAGAATATAACAAGATTAATTTAATGTGTATAAGTAATATATTGCACATTAATGAGCTTATATGTGCTTCTATAACCATAGATGGATGGCAAGCGAGTTTAAGATGAGTAGAAATTAATCAATAATTTTTTGATATTTGTATAGAAAGAATAAAATTGTAAGTTAACACTTGTTTGATAATAATTTTTGAAATATGATTGTGTTAACATGCAATAATTTATGTAAGTTAAAATCGTTTTTTATTCCCCCCCTTTGGTAAAGGAGTAGTTTGTCTCTTCTTGGTGCAGGAGAGGTTGTTTCCCATTCAGTGTTGGGGCAGCTTGTTCCTCACTTGACGTAATTTCCTCCTTAGAGCAGGGACAGTTTGTTCCCTACTTTATACAGGATCAATTTCCCTCTTGGTGCAGTGGCAGTTGTTTCTTTCTCAGTTTCCCTTAGAGCACGGGCATTTTTTCTGTACTTGATGCAGGAGAAGTTTACCCTCTTGGTTCAGGACAGTTGTTCCTTCCTCAGTTGTTCCCCTTAGACCAGGATAGTTGTTTCTGTATTTGGTGCAGGAGCACTTTACCTTCTTGGTTCAGAGGGAGTCGTCTCTCCCACAGTCTAAGAGTAATTTGTTTCCTACTTGATGCAGAGGCAGTTTTCTCTTCGATGAAAGGTAGTTATTTCTCCTTCAGTTCTTTTCCTTTAGAGCAGGGTAGTTTTCCCCTCAATTCGGGATTTTTCCCTCGATGAAGGGATAGTCTGTTTCCGCCAATCAAAAATAAAATATAACAGGTATACAGAAAAATATACCTTTCCAAAGAAAAACGGGAGCAGTAGAAGGTAAGTTTAAAAATTGATCAAGAAATCCCAAAAAATAAAACCACATACTAACATTGCAGATGTAATTGAACTATGTTGCCATCTGCGCTATACAATCCCACTAATGACACATTAGAAAGAACAGGGATCTATTACCTTGGTAACAACATCCTGACGAAAAAAGCAAGTACAGGTTGTGATGCACAAGAAACTATCTACTACTACAAGAATAATTGAAAACAGAGTCTTATTAAGTATTAATAAACGTAGAGCATAAGGTTCCTACCGAGTTGCTTTCTCTCTTTCTCTCTCCTCTTTCTCTTTGGCTGAATATCATCAAAAATTTACTTACTGCTGATTTATTTGCACTTCTCTTCGATTTATTAGTTAAAGATTACATTAATGGAAATTTATGACGTCAAATATGGCACTATAATTCAATTTACAAGATAATTCTCATAATCAAGTTTATTGATGAATTATGCTGTTAAAAAGTAAAGCGTTGGACAAAGTACCTCTAAAGATGGGAGGGGGAAATAAAGGTAAAGAAAAACATTCCGGTTATTAAGTGGCACGAAGAAATTTATGCAGAAATTAAATTACAAAAAGGAGAAATAAATTTAATTATATTTATAAATATATATATATAAATAAAATAATCAAGGATTTTTATTGTTATCCTTAGGTCATTATGTGGACTGGTTTATCATGAAAGTTATTGTGGTAATTGAAAGCAAGTATATAATTTAATGATAACTCATTGTGTGCTATTACAGTAATAAAAAAAAATGTTACTGGCATTATATCAATTTAATAAAAATAATGGTAATTAAATGCGGGATTATGTGAAAGTATTCAACGAGCAGTAAATTGCTAGCAATTATTATTAGCATTAAAATGTTTAAACGTGTTTAACCTGTAAAAATATGTATAATTTTATATATATATTTAAATACATTAGACCTCGATATAATGAACTAGAGAAAGCTAAATTGTATACGTAAAAAATTGTAGGAAATAGCAAAATTGTTCACTAAATCGAATAATTAGTCGATTGTATTTAATACGGTCGAATCTTCATACAGTAAACACCCGAAATAACGTAGTGAAATACAGAAAATAACCGATTTAACGTAGTTAAATACAATAACTACTCTTCATACTCACAACATAAATGGTATAAGCGCTAGTACTATTTACAACTCTATTTTATTAAATTCTTAATACTTTTTTTAACGTTTAGACGTTTAGAATAATCATTAAAGCACGATAAATTAAAAAAAAAACAGAAGGGATATTTCGCTATAATCTCATAAAAACAGCTGTTTCTTTCACTAACGAAAGCTATTCTCGAAGGAAGAAGGGATAAGGGGGGGGGAATCAATACAGCATCAAAAGTCGAGATTTTGTAGATATTTGGAAGTAAACACAAGGAAACGTCAACACTCAGATTGCAAGAACTTTCAACTTCGAAACAACATTTGCTCGGATTTGTAGTTTTATTGAAGTGAAGTTTTGGTATGCCACATACTTCTCAAAGATATTGCAACTCCCTCAACAAGAGCTGTCAGAAATGTCAGATAAAGTCGAGGACACATAAGTCATGGAAATATTAAAATCAACCCCTATATATCTGATGTAAAGATATCTGCAATCAGTAAAAAAAAAAGTGCTGGGAGGCAGAAAAATACGAAAGAATTACACTCCGTCACACACACACATATACACGAGTATAGAAATGGAGGGGGGACCATTCTAAGAAGATAGAAAACCAGACGACGCAGAAGGGAAGTAGTGAAAAAAAATATATAAAAAAATAAAATAAAAAGGAAAAAAAGGAAGTTGAAGTAAATTAAGCACTACCCTGCCCTAGATTAGCATACGAATGCACAAGTTGGAGTTGACAATTCTCATGGACCGTCGCTTCTCCTTTCATGTTTGGATGCTTGAAGGATCTCCCTATTCGTCTAAATAAACTTCGTCAAATGGGTCTGGTTATTGATGCTGATTTAAGTGGAAATTTCTTTATCTTCGTTCCTTATAATTTTAAATATTTCGTAAAATATCTAGAGAATATTTCCTGGCTTTTAAAGTTTAAGGCATATCTTGGCATACAAAACTAAGAATATTTTATGGCTGGGTTAGAAAATAGTATTTTTGATAAGATGGTATTAAGAATTTGCAATCGAATTCTTTCATTTTTTCTAAATTTTTTGTGATTTAACTTTAGGATAATGTACTGTAACGTTTAAAAGAGATATTTGTCGAGTTAAGTATTAAGAAATTTTGAATTTAATGTTAAAAAATTAAAACAAGAGAGAAAAATGTACTTCAAACAGTGGTAAATTATCTACTAGACGCAATTAAGCGCGCGCCTAGGGCCTCGACGTCTGGAGGGGGCCTTAAAATTTACATAGCTAAAAGATAACATGCATCTAAAAATGTATTATTAAATTATGATTAAAACGAAAATCTTATTATCTAGATATTTTATTACCTTTTTAATATAAAAAAAAAAAACACTTTTACATATAGGGACCACATAACAAAATTACGCCTAGGGCCTCAAGGAAAATAAAAATTAAAGAAATCCAACTAAAAACTGGATAAGAAACGATAAAAATGCATATTAATCCTCGAGAAGACATTAAAAACTTGATCAAATTAACATTTTAACTTGAGCAATAAACGTGTTTTTTTAATGGTTATAAACGTACCCGAAAATTAAATATGAATAAATCTTAGTGTTTATAACAAAAACCAAATAAAAAATCGTCATCCTTTTGCTCAATTATCAACATTCCTTTCGTACTCCAGAACTGGAAGTAGTAATTTCTAATTAATAACCATCTAAATGTAAATTATCACCGATCAGTTGTGTGCGTAATTCCGAGATTAAAAACCAGAAAATTAGAGAAAAATACAGGGAAAAATATATATAAAATAAAATAAATCATCATCTTTATGCATTAAACTAGACTTTTTAAAACATTTAACTTCCTCTTATCTCAGTTCATCGGCCATCAGATGATGCCATAAAACGACACAACCGATGACACGACCCTCTCCTTTGAAGGTCAGCAAGGAAATATGCGGGACATTCATGCATTTGTAATGCCTCCAGTGAACTATGGAGTTGATGTTCTCATAAGTTAACATTAGTTCCTTCTTAGAATTTAGTTCTTCTTTACTTCTTAATGCCCTCCCCCCTGGAACACTTCACGAAAAATGCCTTCAATTAAATGTATTCTACGGATGTTTACTAGGAGAATATATGATGAATGTTTATTTTTAAAATGGAATATAAAATTTTAAGGCCATTTTAAAACTTAAATAAACATTAAAGATATTGAATATTTAATCATTGATGCTGAAAATTCCATAATCAAAACTTTAGCAATTACTACCCTTAGGGATAAATCCGCTTTACGTCATACTTAAAACTTGTTATTAAAGAGTGAAACTCATACAGAGATAAACATTATTCCCCATTACTTTATTGTTTTAAAATTCAGAAAGTTGGTTGTAAGTTACATCAACAATCCCTCCAGCATATTTTCTATTTTTATGGAATATTTACAGATATAAATTTATTTAAAGAATGGTGAATGAACCGTAAAATAAATATGTATTTTAAGATGTTTTTTTTAAATATTTATTTTATTTTAAAATGCTCAAAGTTATAAACAATATTTGTTTTTTTTTTATAAATAAAATTACGTGAAATTTCAAATTCTTTTAGTAAAAAATTGCTTATTTAAAAAAAATTTTATGGTGTTTATATACATAAAAATAATAGAAAATAATTATAAATGTAATAGATTTTAATTGTAATTTAGTTATTTTAGTTTAATTTTAAATTATAATGAAAAAAAATCTTGTTTTTTTACGTAATTAAAGATGCGCTCCCGTGAAGTCAGCAGCTGTTGATTGCAGCATTAGATAAGAGATTTTTTTTATGTTTTCTTATATTAATAAGCATTTTATAATAATAAAAGTTACTTTTTTTTGCCTGACTTCGATAGGAACCATTGGCATGACCTCAGGATTGGATATGAACCATTGAATGACCTCCCTAAGTCACTCCAATGGTTCCATGCCATGACTTTGTGTATTAACCACAGGGCATGAATCAGTACCCCCAAAACGCCAGAAATTTATGTTGTTACTTGACTTAGTTAATTGGGTTTGAACCATTGGCATAACGTCAGGAATTAGGTACGAACTATTGAATGACCTCCCTAAGTCACGGCAATGGTTCTATAGTATAACCTCGTGTATTAACCACAAGACATAAACCAAAATTTTAAGAATCTCATAAATTTACATCGTTAAAGATGAAATCCTCATAAAAAAAAAATTGATTTAAAAATGATTGAAAAATTATCCTTACTTAGAACAATAAGAGAAATGTTGAATTGGACAATGCCGAAACCATTAACAACACGACAAACATACAATCCCGTGTCATCAGCAACAGTATCTTTGATCTTCAAGGTTCCTCCGGATGTTACTCGAAACCTGTCTGTGTCGAACATACTTAATTGCTCCTTTCCTTTATACCATTGGAAGAAGAGATTATCTGGGTCACCATCTACAGGACACGGCAGGTGGACATTGGTGCCTTCTGGTACTATTTTGTGCGTGTCACGTGCTTGGGGTAATAATCTCGGTGGCCCTAAAAAATAGAGAACAATAGAATAAAGAAAAAATAAATAAATAAAGCAAAACCCTAAAAGAAAAGAAAAAAATAAAAAAAAATGTCATTGAAGAAGGACCAAACTCCCAGAACGAATTTAATTATGAGTCAAAGACTTTGTAAGAGAAAAGAAACAGAGTTCAAGAATGCAATGAAATTTAAATGGCTGCCAGGTAATTAAATTGTCTTCTTACCTCATGGGAACAACGTTTATGTCCGGAAGTGACCGTGATAAGATAATTGATTAAGGTAAAATACATTACTTCCGCTTCCTTTAGCTTATACATGATTACCAGAATCAACGACCGAGATTGGTTGAAGCTGAGGTTTTACAAGAATCGAAAATTGAGTGTTTAATGCCAAGAAAATTGTGCCTCTTCTTAAATATTAAATTAAAATTTACATTTTTTTCCCCTGTTCTTTTTTTTGGGTGTGCGATACTTTAAATATTTTAAAAATTAGGTTTATATCATTTTTATTGGGTTCTTATTATTTTCTCATTCGTCTCACGCTGTTTCTTAGCTCTCTACATCCATTTAAATTGATTCTGTTGAGTTAATTCCAACTTTTACTGCTCCTTCCCCCTCATCTTCTTCTATTTGTAGTAGATCAGACTTGACATTAACGTCTCTAGGGATGTTTAGCGTGAGAAGAACTCGATAAAATGCAATAAAACAAAAGTGAAATGTTAAATTTTTGAATTTACTAACTATTTATTTACAGAATTTTAAACTTTTTTCAAAAATTATTTAGGTTTTTGTGGAGTAACAAATCAATAGAACGTAAGGACAACTGAAATTGCTTCAGTTTTCGAACTTTATAAGTAGATAAAATCCTTAATAGCCTTTAAAATCCTTGATTCCTTTATTTTTCTTCCTTAATTATCGTTCAAAATCCTCGAAACTTTTATTTTCTCTCCATTAAAAACACTAAATTTCCTTCAAGGAAAAGGATATAAAGGATATTTAAGAGAGAAGAAAGTAAAGGAATAATTTTTCTACCTTAAATATATACGTTTTATTAATGATATTTAAAGAAAATTAAATTAAAAACAATTAATTTAGAAACTAAAACAAATAAATATTTTATAAAAATAATAACCAAGAAGCGGAATATAACTGTAAAAAAATAATAANAATGAGAAAGAATAACTCTTGATATATAATCCAAAGTTTACTAGAGACTAGTACCTATTCCCCATACAAGAATGGTGCAACTTATCATCTATCTACCCCATATTTACTCCGGAGGAAGAGAAACCAATGTCAAAACTCAAGTCACACAAATGACAACTAGCGGAAGAAATGGAAGTCGACAATCGATAAAAAGAGGAATCATCGAAGCATATATTTACATAGAGCTATCTGTATAGGAGAAGACGACTGACAAATCCGTTTGGATTCTATACTTGATGATAGTGTGTGTGTGTGTGTGTGTGTACGTTCGGCAGTTTAACCGTTCCCTTCAATAAGGGCTTTCAGATTTTCTACGATAAGATTTAGAAATTTGCCAAGAAGCAGTTGATACATCTCATGTTTATATTTTTGGACACGTTTTTATTGCCTGGACCAAAGTGCTTACATCAAATAATATATTTATACGCTAACATATATTTTATCTGTTTATGAGCAAAGCATTGCAACATTTGCAGATACGGCAATGCAAAGGAGGGAGCAAAAGAATTACTTTGAAAAATTCCATCTATGTGAACCCACTAGTAATATATATATATGTGATATTTCGGAATATTTATTGATGCGGTGTCGACTAAATCTCTACAGAATGTTGGCATGTTTCAAAATGTAAAAATCTGGTGAAAAATAGTCTGAAGATAAATAAATATTCTCTAGAAAATGTTATAAAACATATAAAAATTCATGAAAATTGATAAAGGAGTCTTGAAAGTTGGTGAAAAATGTAGCGAAAATGAGCGGAAGATGCGGATGATTAAAAAAAAAGGGATGAAAAATTCCACGAAGAGGAACGAAAACTGATGCAAAAATGACACGAGATGAAAATTCGGTGTAAGAAATCTTCATAAAGAACAGAAAAACTGATGAAATCACATAAGGAACCATAAAAATGTGTGGGAAACATCAGGAAGGAAAGTAAAAAAAAAAACACCAGATAGGGACTTAAAAATTGATGAAAAAAATGACCAGAGAATGGAAGCAAAATGTAATATGAATATGAGTTATGCATAAAAAAAATAACGTGTCTATCGCGTTTTGAAAATGTTTTAATTCGCAAAGTAATAGAAACGAATGGGATCCATTATTAAGAGACGGTATCCTTTGATTGTACTCGTCGAACCCTTTCTCCCTTAGGAGGTGGTAGAATTAATAGAACGCATGCGTAATGACGTCACCTAACGGTCTGTTACGACGGTCGACGACCCCTTTCCAACCGTGGTTGGAAAGGGCCAGGTGATTACTGTGCCCCTCATCAGACTGACAGCTGCGCTCTCGTTGCTAAGGACGGGAGTGAAGGTAGTTACTACATCGATTAAAAAATTTTAGGCTTATCTTATATAAGAAGTTAGTTTGAAGTTGATTACTTCTTTCCTTTTTTTTTTCTTTCTTTTATTATATTGCAAAGAAGTAATCATTTTGGAAACAATTACTTCTTCATTTCTAAGTAATAAACTTAATCACTTTCCAACTGGAAATGATCAGCTCTTGTTTGTAATGTGATCATTTCCAAATGATTATTTCTTTATTATACTCGGTAAATTGTAATTTTCTGAAAAAACTCAATTAATATTTTTCAGAAAATAATTTATTTTTAAAAATATTAATAAAAAAAAAGTTGTGGAGAAATTTGTCCACAGGAAGAAGATGCTCTTGTTAAGAAGTGGATAAAATTCTCAACTATGTAGGAAAAATGACGTGTTTCTGCATGATTTAATAATGTGTACAGCTTACTTTTTATGTTTATCTTAGATTTTTGCCAAGTTTTTTAAAATTTGGTAGCACTTTATAGAGTTCAAACTTCTCCGTTGAATGCCAAATTTCTCGTGAGCTTCTCCTTTGGAAACTGAAATCCACAAACCTCTCATGATCTTCTTCTTTGGAACTGAAGACCAGAAACCTCTCATGATCTTCTTCTTTGGAACTGAAGTCCACAAACCTCTCATGAGCTTCTCCTCTGTAAACTGAAGTCCAGAAACCTCTCATGAGCTTCTCTTTTAAAGATTAGTTCTCAAACTTCCCAATGACTTTCTACTTTAGAATTATTTCAATAAATTTCGTGTTAATTTATTTAAAAATCAAAATTATGCAAAAAAAAAAAATCCACGAACAAGCAATATTGTAAACAGCTCATAAACTTTTCAAATATGTTAACTGTATAAAAAAATATTGCATTTTTTATATAATAAAATACAAAGTAAAGGCAACATTTTGCAATTTTTCATCAATAATTTAAACTTTTATTACACTTCACGCACCAGTTTCCCATTTATACCTCAAACAAATTCCTCACTACAACCTTAATTACAATTAAGTATTTAATTTAAAATTACAGTTAAAACACCGGAAAATAGTAAAGATTTACACAATTAAACTTAATTTCTAAATCACAAAAAAATAGAAAATAAAAGAAAAAAAAATTTCAAGAAAGTCACGAAGACAATTTACATTTAATCCTTACAAATTCAAAGAAAATTGTAAATTTAAAAAATAAAATTAATTTCAATTTAATTTAATTTTGAAATTTTATCATAAACCAAAGAAAAAATAAATAAATAAAGCAAAACCCTAAAAGAAAAGAAAAAAATAAAAAAAAATGTCATTGAAGAAGGACCAAACTCCCAGAACGAATTTAATTATGAGTCAAAGACTTTGTAAGAGAAAAGAAACAGAGTTCAAGAATGCAATGAAATTTAAATGGCTGCCAGGTAATTAAATTGTCTTCTTACCTCATGGGAACAACGTTTATGTCCGGAAGTGACCGTGATAAGATAATTGATTAAGGTAAAATACATTACTTCCGCTTCCTTTAGCTTATACATGATTACCAGAATCAACGACCGAGATTGGTTGAAGCTGAGGTTTTACAAGAATCGAAAATTGAGTGTTTAATGCCAAGAAAATTGTGCCTCTTCTTAAATATTAAATTAAAATTTACATTTTTTTCCCCTGTTCTTTTTTTTGGGTGTGCGATACTTTAAATATTTTAAAAATTAGGTATAAATTACGCGTGTTTTCAAGGATTCAAGCTGAAGGTACTTCAGAGGATGGCACAAAAATTAATGGTAGCTTGTAAAATTGTAAAGAATTTTAAAATCTTTTTTCGATTTTAGTAAATAATTTACAAAATATTACAAGATTTATTTTAAATTTACTTTTTTTTTGCTATTATTTTATTAGTAATTTACCTTCTTCAATTACAATGATCGTGCTGCTATAGTAACAATATTGTTATTGTAAAAGTAATTTTGCATGCTTCAATATAGATCCTGAGTTGATGCATTTAATAACATTGTTAGTAAATTTAATTAAATTAAAACACAGTTTACTCGTCATCACTAGCGAATTTTCTAAATTACCTCAGGTTATTACAAACACTTCATACGTGGATCAATGATTCAATCATGGAAATGAATTGGTGCATTTTTAAGCTTTTTAAAACTATTTTAAAGTAATTTTTTAATCTTTATATTTCTATTTTCTTTAGTAATTTAATTGTGTTAAATATAAATTAAATTTAAATATTTAATTGCTTCGTCTGGGAGTCGGCAGTAAGGTGTACGTTGCATACTGTATGAACGGATTTAAGACGTTTTTATCAAATTATATGCAATAACTTTGTTAAAATTCAATTGCAATTAACGTTAATGGTAAAATTTTAATTGAAAAATGCAAAAATAACAATTTTATTTATATAAATTGACCCAAAAACTAACTAAAACAGAGATAAATCATTAAGGAGAAAAAACTTCATTGATTTAAAACTATTTAAATTAATATTTAAAAAAAAATTAAAACAAGTTGCGTAACTTTCCCGGCAAAAGTTAAAATTATGTGTGGCGCCATCTGTTATGAGTTTTTGTTTTAAAAGTTTTTATACTGTTAAGTATTATAAAATAACAAAAACTTTAATTATAATATAACGTAATAAAATTGTCTGTGGCGCCATCTGTTATGAGTTTTTGTTTTAAAAGTTTTTATACTGTTAAGTATTATAAAATAACAAATAGATCAATTTTAAGTGTAGAGAAGAGTTTTATAAAAATCTTGGCAGGGGGATAATTTTATGACCGAGGTGAATACGTTCCCCGTGGTATAGGCTATAGTAAAACCTGCGTAAAACGGAATCGCACGGTATCAAATTTATATCCGCTTTAAACAGGGTTTTTTTTAACACAAAAAATCGCTTTGTTCTGATGATTTTTTCCACTTTATGCAGACTTTTATGTTTTATTCGGGTTCCGTTTTTGACAGGTCAATTGCATATTTTCCGGTTTGTCAGGTTTCCATTTTAAACAGGTCTTTTTAAACCTAGAAAATCGCTAAGGTTCAAAGAATTATTCCCATTTAAGCAGGTTTTTTTTTTCGTTTTATTTGGACAGGTGTTACCATATTTGGCAGGTGTCCGTTTTGAACAGGTTTTTCTTTTTTAAACATAGAAAATCGTTTAATTTCGAAGAATTATTCCCGCTTAGACAGGTTTTATTGTAGACAGATAAATAAAAAAAAAATTAAAATTTTAATCAAATATTCCTTGAAAAATATTGATTAAAAGCAAAAATTTATTGCTAATTCATACGAAAACTGCCTTTCAATATATACCAGTAAAGTTGTTTAATAAATAACTGAATAATCATATCAAGTGTTTTGAATGATTTATCATCCTTGAACGGAATAACTAATAAATTATTTCAGGTACAAGTGTTACTGCTATCCTTTAATATTTCAAGGACCCAAAGGCTTACTAATCATTAATAACTGTAAATTTATTTATTAACCCAACATTTATTAAATTTTAATTAAGTTATTTAACTAAAATAAACCGTCTTTCACTGTAATTTATGCTGATTTAAACTGTAAAATGGCGTGTTATTTTATTTTATTTTTCTTTCGGCAATGCGATAAGATCCGGCTCTAAAACATCTAAATTTGGAATTGTGACACAATTTTCTTATAAAGAATTTAAGTCACGTGTTGTCTACTCCATCCCCTAGTTTATCCTATTGATAAATTTACTAGAGCATTGTTGGCTTGTATACTAAACATTCTATAAACGTAGGCTTTTAATGGTTTGCCGATCTTTATTGTAAAATTAGGCCCTTCGATTACTTATGCAAGCTAATTTTAGCTTTAAGTTAATAAATTAATGGTTAATTAACCCTTAATTTTTGTTAGTAAAAGATTTAATTGTGTTTATTGAGGCCTTGAATTTTGCTAATTAAACCTTATATTTTCTTGTTTAATATGTTAAATTGTGTTAATTTCTCTTGTAATTATTATTTTAGCTTTGTTAATAAAATCTTTTAACAGTTGTTGACCATGATTTGTTAATTAACCTTCCCTCTCGTAGTTAAAGCCTTGATTTTTATTAATTAAATCTACAATTCTAGTTAGTTAAAGCCTTGATTTACGTCAATTAAACTTGTAATTTTCTTGATGTTTATCAGTTAAATTTTTACATTTCTTTGACTTCATAAGTCAGAAATGTTTGCCAAACCCTTGCTTTTTGCTACTTAAACATGCAATTTTACAATTGAACCTTCATTTTTTTGCATTATTTTAGGCTTTAAACTAAGAAAACAAGCGTAAATTAACGTGTAGTTTGTAAAATTTGAGGGAGGGGATAATTTTATATACAAATATATGAAGCCCACTTAAAATTCAGTTGGTTGGCAGTTACTAGAGTATCAAATTTTAAAGAAAACACGGGAAACTTCTTCATTAATTCAAGCTCATTGTGCATAAATGATATCAAAGAGCATTACATAAAGGGAGAATTTGAAGCAGTACAAAAGACCTTCTACCTATGCGACAGGAAATTATATTAACGGATGAATGGACACATCGGGTATTAACATCTCTATTAGAACCCTCTAAGCCCTTTTGAGTCAGTTCGTGTTTAAAGTTAGGATCAGCCTACAGCTTGGGTCAATAGTTTGTGTTTACATTCTCCATGAATTGTGGGTTATTGTCTTTTAATCCCTGTTCACTCTCCATCTGGGTCCAGTGGGGACTTTGATCAAAAGCTGTTTATTCTGAGCAAATATTGTGTTCATTAACACTCGGTTTTGATATATTAAACTCCATAGATGCAGAGTCTGTTAGGGGGTGACAGTAAGTTTTCCATTGTGTATTACGGAGGTAGAATATTAAATAGATTTTTGTGTGATTAATGAGGTAAAAAAAGTAGAATTTTTTTAAAGTAAAATTGTCCTGAAAATTATATTCTTTGTTACAGTGTTGAGAATTTTGATGTGTAAAATATAATGAAGCATATATTTCACTTTATAACTTTATAAATAAGATTTTCGGGATTTACAAATGATATTTTTAGCTTCTCGAGTGAAATTTTTAGCTTTTAAGAGTGAGTTTTTCAGCTTCTCGAGTGAAAATTTTAGTTTTTTTTAGCAATTTCTTTAGCTTCTAGAGTAAGATTTCTAGCTTATCCAGTGAAATTTCCAGTTTATCCGGTGAGTTTATCACCTTCAAAAAATGAAATATTCAGCTTCTCGAAGTGAAATTTTCAGCTTAATAAATAAATTTATCTCTACAAGTACAATTTCCATCATTAAAAATGAATCTTTACCCTTATTTTCAGCATCAGAAAGTATCATTCAGTTTACATCAGAGACCTTCCCTTTATTCGCATAATAAGCATATCATTTAAAACGATAATTACTTAATTATAAAAGAATTTATCAGCATTAAATTAAATAAAAAATTCTATTTTTTTAACGAAATTCTTCGTAATTATAAATAATTTCGAAGCAAAAACATAAAGAAAATTGAATTTCAAAGTGTTGTAAGTTTGCATTTTTCATAGACTCAATTAATGGATTACTTGCGAAATTTAATAAATTAATTGCTTGCTTCTTTGCATTTTTTAAAGAAACTTAAGTAGAAAAGTAAATAATAAAAAAATTATTTTACAGTTTAAAATTGATAAAATTATCTAACTTTAATAATTTTTTAAGATAATTTTTTGGCATTTTTTTAACCTTAAAAATGTGTGTTTATATTTAAAAAAATCAGTAATTTTTAATAAAAAATTATTAATTTATTTAAAATTAATTTGTTTTATTATTTTAATCTTAATTAAACACAAAATTNTTTTAATATTTAATGAATATTTTAACATAATTTTTTTAGATTTTAATTATAAATTTTTGTATTAAATTAAATTGCTATATATTTTTTTTACTAAGAAATTACCCCAAAATACGAAAATTATTCTGTTTAATTTATAAATTATAAATTATTAATGAAATAATTTAAAAATCTCTATACACGTTCAAGTTTTAATGTTAAAAATGTGAATTTTTATATCAAAAAATTCAATTTTCTTCAATAAATTCTTTAAAAATTTAATCAAATACAGTAAAACCTGTTTAAAATGAAAACCTGTCTAAGAGGGAAGAATAACTCTTCGGAACAGAGCGATTTTCTGTGTTCAAAAACACCTATCCATAGCGGAAACTTGCCTTAAACGGATAACATTCTTCGAAACGGAACGATTTTCTGTGTTAAAAAACCTGTCCTAAGCGAAAACCTGTCTAAAAAGAAAAAATTCTTCAGAACGAAACGATTTCCTAGGTTAAAAAACCTGTCTTAAGCGGAAATCTTCCTAAAACGAATAAAATTTTTCAGAGCACAGCGATTTTCTATGGTAAAACCTGCCTAAAACGGACAAAATTTTTCGGAGCAGAGAGATTTCCAATGCTAAAAAACCTGTCCAAAACAGAAAATTACGAAACTGAAAAAAATATTCGGTATAGTGAGAATCCGGTTTACACAGGTTATACTGTATTTTAAATCGATCCAATTTTTTGGGTTTCTCGGAATATTTTTGATTTGGTTTCTGGTTCGTTACCAAAATTATCAATTGTTACTGTTACGTGATTACAACAATTTTTTTCTCCTGTGTATTTTTTCAAAGGAAATCGTCCTTCAAACTTAAATCACATTGGATACATTAAGCTGTCACACGCACGCATAAACACAGACACACAGACGTCACTTTGATACTTGTCAAAATGATTTGCAAGAATACCTCGTAACTTGTTACAATCGAAACTTTGCCATCGATTTTCTATACGTAACGGCAAATTTTTATGTACAGTGTACTGCAAATATGTACGTATGTATGCCTATATATATATATATATACCAAGAAAGTATGGCAAACGGACACGCTGAGGATAAACAGCTGAATATTAACACAAGATTTATACTGAACAAATCAAACTATATACTTTCATATCACAGTTTTACAGTGGCTCATTATCCTATGGGAAAAAAGAGCAGCCCCCAACAACAGGAGTCCCCAAAACCAATCGTTTATAATAAAATATTTTTCTCAAAATATTCCTCCGAAGAAAAATGTCTGATGTCAACACTATACACGGGCCCCCTAATTCAAATTTGCCTGGGTCTCGTGAAGATATAACGCGCCACTGTAGTTCTAGTGGTGTTAGAAACATTGTACGAGCGGCTTGTGCAATGTTTCTAACACCACTGCTCAGGGGGAATGTCTTTTATGGGAACTGGCTCCTATGTAGATGTTGTAAACATTAAGAAAACCCGGGAAATTCCACGTAAACAGACCATTGATGAAGCGCGAATTAACTGGTCGTGGGTTCGCGCCTCACCTACTCGGGTGGGAGGCCTAAGAACAATGGAATTGAGGCAAACGGATACTACATTTCAATCATCAGAATTGTCACAATTGTTACCAGAATGAGGACGAACAAAGAGTAGATCATTTCCATGTTAAACACATGAAACCCAAATTTACCCTGTAATCATTGAACCCAATTGTCTCTTCTAAAGTTTCCTGAGCTCGACACACACGTTACCCAAATCCATTACATCCAATTGTCTTCGTTTTGTTGGTAGATTAGATGGTACACTTTTCTGAGATATTTTTCGTATGAATTTCCTGGTGCTATTAGATTTTTTGGCAGAGGATTGTTAATATCTCGGGACTAGTAAAAATCCTCGAGCTCGCACACTGTCTCTTATAACTCTGTCTTGATGTTGTTGCAATGGGATCTCTTCTTATGGCAAATAGGATTGATATACGAAAAATTGGTCTCTTCTGTTGATGCTGAACTGTGACTTTGTCTCTATTAATAGTGGCTCATTGTTTTCATCTTGATCCACAACTGCAAAATGTGCTGCTCCAATGTTGGCACATTATTCTTGAAATTAAATAAACTTTATGGTTATATTGGACATTGTAGTATCTAATAATGACAATAGTTTTTGCTATAATCCTACTAATGACTTTGCAGTCAGCAGCATCCGTCTGCCCCCAAACATATCACTCAGTGATGTAACTGAAGAAGTTCCCTCCTAATTTTAAGGGGAAATCAGTAAGATGGTGTGAAATTTAGGGGGGAAAATGTAAAGTTTGTCCATATTGGTTAGAGGAATGTCAGCGATGAATTGAAGCTTGTATTAGTCATACGACGCATGAATTTTTTATAATTAAACTACATAAAATTTTAAAATTCTAAACTTCGATTCTTAATTAATCCTATCTATTGGAACAATAGAGATTTAAGAGTAGGGAAGAAATTTTTAAAAAGTATTCTAGGAAATGTGATTATAAAAATTTCTAAAAAATTCCTTTTTAATTTCTGACTTTTTTGCTTGTTTTCTGTGAAAGAAAATCGTAAAGTGCTGCAAATGCAGCGAATTGTTCTTTATGACTGTGATATCTTAGATACGTGCCAGGATCCTACATAATCCTAGTATTTACTGGATTTCTTAGATCTTTGGTGGATTATAAGAAAGTAAATTAGTTATCAAAGAAAATTTCAAATTAGTTTTATTAGATAGATGCATTTTTTTTTGATAATTTGTTATAAATGCAAGCTTTGTTAGTCAGTGGAGAGGAGTTTTTTAAAGGGAGCAGGAAGAGCAGCAGCGTTAGTGATGCTTAGAAGATTAATTTTTTTTTCTTTCGTTTTTTTTTCGTTGGTGGGAAAGGTCAGAAAGGTCAAACTTGCGTGAAATTTATTGCTTCAACTAGTAAATATTATTTTAAATAATCTTTTACGTGTTAATCATTTATTACTGAAGTGATTTTTGCCTTAATGTTAAGGCAAGAGGAAATTACTTTCATACTTTTTGTTGTAAAATTTATTGTAAAGAAATTTATATTATAAAAATTACTGCTAGATTTTATAGTTAGAGACATATATTTTTAAATTTTATAGTGTAATAATAGAATTTTAAGATGAGATTAAACGGTATGTTTGCAATACTAAATGCAGCAAACACTCATTTAATTTCCTTGTATACGCTTTATAATTAAATATTTTTTTAGATAATTATTTATGCATTACTTATGCAGCGTTTAATTGAGTAATTGCATAGTTAAATACTAAATAAGTGCTGTACAGATGTATAATTGTGTTGCAAACATCATTTAATTTCGTTGCTCCTACTTTAAATTTAGGTTTGATGCAGCTTATAATTGTACAAATATTTTAAAATTCAATGAAGAATTAGTACAAAATTCTCAATTGTTTAATTATTTTCCTTGTGTATCATATAAAAAAGTATAATCTAAGTAAATTTATTGTTAAATAAGTACTTAAAGAGCATTTAAAATTACATAAACGTACATTTTTCTATCATTTAAACACCATTAAAGTGTTCAGCATTTTCTAAGAAAATTAATTGAAAATTATACGCCTAGACAAATTAATTTTTATTAAGTATATATAAAATTATATATTATAATAATTAAGTGTAAATCTTTTCATAGGAACTGCATTATATAAATACGGTTATTAAATTAATGGACATAAAGATCATTAAGTGTTGATACGTATGTTATTGATGGGTTATTAATGCTAAAAATTCTACGTTTTTTAGCTCATTAATGAGCTGATACAAAGTTTTATTACTTTAAAGTAACGATAGAAATACACTACAAGTTATATTCAAGATATAATTACTGAAAAATACCCAATTATAAACCAATAGAACAGGGATGATGAAGGGGATAATTGACTTATCGAACTAGAATTAAATGTTTAACTTGAATAATTAATTACTTAGAATTATAATGTAACTAAATTACGTAAAAAGTAGAAAATTTGCATACAATATTGTTTTTTCAGACAGTTTCACGCCTCCTTTCTTAAAGGAATCAAGAATAAAAATTGCAGGATGTAAATAAGGATACTTAGTACACATTATTGTAGAGAGTGGGGTGTAGAAATTTCTTTATTCTCTACTCTAACAGTATCCTCTTCATTTTAGCATCCAAACGTGGATCCTTACAGAATTAAGGTCTTGATGTTGATTTTGCAACACTGTACTTCTTCCTTAAAGGATTATCCAATCCTTATATTCTTAAAAGATTATCCTTACTCTTATTGATTCCTTATTCTCACCCTTATATCCTTATAGGATATATTACAAAGTGCCTGAAAGAATATAAGTATTACTTTTCAAGCAAGATTGATATTCTTAATTTTATAAAGATTCTTATGCTAGAAATCTAAAATAAGGATCTTGTTAGGATAGTAAGTAAAGACATTTCTACACACCACACTCTAGATTATATTTAACAACATTATTAACTTCACCCCTAAAGAAAAATTCTATTAAAGAAGATGTAGTGACAAATTGAAGTGGGAGAAGATTTTAGGTATAAGAAAAAAATTGGACCATAATGTAGAATCCAAAAAAGAAAGAAAAAACAATTACACTTTTTTGACACTCAACGACATCAAGATGTCAAGGGGTCGTTCATAAGGATTGTGCGATCGGGGGTTGGGAAATATATAACACCTCTACCTTGACTAACGTATATCTTATCTTGGTATGGGATCTTCTACCACTTAGCTTTAGAGGTGCTTTATCTGCCATAAATAGGATTTTCTTTTGTCGCTTCTGTTTCTTTTCTGGATTTTGGAACATGGCCAACATCATAACACACATATTTCCTTTCCTCTCTATATCCTTAGCTGACATTCCACCTAATACTATCAAAAGAATATTTTTGACCCTTTAAACTTTTATTTTCTTTTCTATACAAAAATTTTTCCCTTTTTTTTCTTTTGATTGGAAACGTGTTTCATGGTTTTACTTCAATGGAAGTTTGAAATTCTTAGAAAGATTTTTTTACTGTTAATACTTTTTTCCCTCCCCCTGAAGAGGAGTGCAGTTTCTTGGTTTACCCACAATTTATAATTTTTTCATTAAAGTTTCTGGAATTTTATATATATACAGCAACACTTGTTGAGTTTCTTTAACAGAATTTTTCCTTCTTTTTCTACATTTAAAGGTAATTTTTCGGATATTTCTTTGGTAAGTTGCGTGTTTCTGACTGTTCAGACCTCTCGTCTTACCTCGTGTAATACGCTTTCAGCCTTTAATGTATAAGAAATTTTGATAGAAAATACTTTATAATTGAAATTTTTATAATATTTGAAGTGTATAACTTACATGCATTTATATAAAACGAAATTTTATGTATTTAAATTACGTCTTTATTCATATTAAAATGAGTGTTTACAGTGAATAGAACGAAAAAAAAACAGTTCTGTTTATAGAACGCAAAAATGCAGAAGGATAAAATTATTCGATATTTATCTTTAAAATGAAAAATTTTAAATAAAATTTAATACTATAAATTTAAATATTACTTAGAAAAATGAGTCCTTCAGCTAAAGACTAACGAAAAATTCTACTTAAATTATCCCTAACATATAAAAAAAAATACAACTTTTGCTAAAAATCATCCCTAAAACATATAAAATTAACGAAAAACTGTTGATAATTTCCCCCTATAAATGCATACCAGTAATAACTTTTTTAATGTTACCTTATAAAATTAAGGGAAAATTTTGTTAAAAATATTCCTCAAAATATGCTTTAGGGATTAATTTCAACAAAATTTTCCTTATTTTAAGGAATTAGGAAAACTTTTTAAAAATGAAATTTCTTTGGATTCGGGGAAATTTTTAAAAAGTTTCCCTATTTTTTAAAATTCCCTAAATTCAGAGAAATTTCCCAAAATCTAAAGGATTTTTTCCTAGATTCAGGGAAATTTAGGGAAACTTTCAAAAATTTAACTAAATCCCAAACCAATTTTATTTTGCATTTTATTTATTTTTATCATATCGAAACCATTCTATTAAATTGTTTTTCCAAATCATTTAATGAGGATTTTAGACATTTAAGTAAATTTTACTTTTTTATTTGAAAAGGAGTTAAAAATTGCTTTTAAAATGTCTAGAAGCAAGAAAATTTGTCAAAAGGTTTCTATATACAGATAAAATGGAATAAAAAACTTGCTGAAAAGTACTCTTACAGACAGAAAAGTTACTTAAAATTCGTCGATAAGGTCTCCTACAGATAGAGAATTTCATCAACTATATACAAAAATAAAATCAACTTTACCTCTGTTGAAGACACATCACTGCAAAGAAATTGATGAACAATCATCAAGAATTAGTTGGAATGGATGATTCCAAGTTGTAAAAAGGGGGAAAAAAAGTAAACTCAAAGACTTTGCTCCAGGTTGTTTTTGTATTCGATTAAGAGTACAAAACACAGAAGACCAATTGGAAGTAGACGCCCAAAAGCTGTAAAAGTTACCCTGTTTGGTTTTCATTAAGACCAAACTACTGTTTTCTACTTATTATTATCGATTCTTAACTGCAATGGATATCATTAAGAAAATCCAATTAAGCAACATGTATTTATTTCGAGATATCAATTTTTATCTTAAAAAATTACAAACTTTACATAATGTCTTTTATAATTTTTACTGGAATAATAAAATTTGAAACCATAAAAATATCAACTTACTTATTAACCAGATGCTCTAAAGTGGATTCTGTTTTATTTATTTTTTTTTTATTCCTTCAAAATTTTCTTAGAAATTATACATTTTCTTGGAGAGAATTTATAATTACGTTAATGGGCTTCTAATAAAACTAATAATTATCTAAATGCCGTTGAGAATATTTAGATAAGACGATATTTTATCTTTGCTTTTTTTAAGAGTTAGATCAATTTAAGATGAATATTTTAATGTATTAGAGTGACTAGTTTCCTTTTAACGTGGGCGATTTCCTGTAATTATCGTTTTTACCATTAGGAATTTATGATGAGAAAGTAATCTTAAGTCGAAATGCATTTGTTTCGTCGTCTGTAGAATATGTATTATTTATAAAATGACGTTTTTCTTATGCATCAGATGTTGCATCTGTTCGAATTTTTCTTTATTTTAATATTGCAAAGCATTTGTCAATCAGGAATTTCAAGTTTTTTCCAGATAATTTAATATAGAATGCTGTTTAGAAGGTAGTGTTTCAGTTTGTTTCAAATTAGTAGTTGAAACGGAGCCATTTTTCGGATGTCAGTAATTAAACGAAGATGGTAACTGAAATACACCACCATACCATGCTTTAATCACATTCTTATTTAAATCCCATTGATGGAAATGTTATTTTAAATACTAAGGGGGTCACAGTAGATCTAGGCCTATAATAGGGGTGGCTGATATATCCACGATTACGTGAGAAATTTCTGAAAAATTGTTTGCCCGGATTCGAACTCGTTACCCCAGAGAGTTAGACTGCCGCTTCGGCCATTAGACCCACCTTAATTTTAAGTAAAATTAAATGGATTTTGTTCCGTTACACCACCAGATCATATGCACATAATTAATTCCTAATGAAATCTGTAAGATAACTGATAATGGCACCGTTTAGGTAAATCATTCTGAAACGAATTAAAATAATGTATCACAAAGTTCTAATGATCCTATAAAATATCCATTATTTCAAAATTACAAAGAAAACAATAAATTACCCCATCTTAACATAACAATAAAATAAGAGAACTGAATTATCCTAACTCATTTCTGCAAAGATTAAACAAAGTTTTATTGAAATAAAAACATCATTTCTCAAAAACAACCTAATACTATTTAAATAACCCCCTAAAAATCATTCTAACTCCATAACAATTCTTTATTTTCAAGCATCAGTAACGCAATAACAGCTTCCTCGTCCATGAATCTTCTACAAGATCCTCAACCTTTAAATGATAATTGCAATGTCATTTTCGTTTCCAAGAAATCATTCATTGTTTTGATTCATTCTTATTATTTTCCTTCTAAATTATCTATTCAACAAAAATCTACTTAATATATACATATACTTATATATACACGTGAAGAAGATGGCAAGCTTGACGTGAGGACATTTATAAAACTTAAAGAGCAAGTTGAAGTTGCTGAATTGTTTAACTTAGAAACCATTCACATATTCATGCTTCATAAATATGAGGCGCTTAATAACATTCATTAGTCTCCTAAACAATATTTTTTTTTCACGTGTCATAATTTTCCTCGTGCCAGAAATCGAGAAAACATCTGTTGTGTAAGAGAAGAGCGTTTGTTTGCAAATGATTTATAGAACAGTTTACAAAGATAACGAGGGTGGCAAAGAGAGGTCGTAACACAGCAAAGGACAATGTACAATAAGGGGGAGGCGCACGAGGCATTTTACGTATATTAATGTCATAGTTCTTAAGCACCACACCCAACTGTCCAACGTCATCAATAACATCGATTGCCTGAAGCATTCTTTTGCTGAAGATAAACAAGATGCGATGGATTGATGTTGCAGGAAGTACCCGTTTTTTTTTTCGTGTTTTTTGACGTCTTAACATAAATATAAAGCATTGTTTTACGTTCTAAAATGACGTGAGATGTTAATTAAGTCCATTTTTTCTTTTTTTTTAATTTTATATCACCCAATGGGGATATATATAATTTTACGTTACTGACTGTAGAAGTTCGTCAAGTAACTGAGCGAAATAAATAAAATTGAAAAATTTAAGAGTAAAATTTATTTAATTTTTAATTATTTTTTTAGTTATTTAATCGTTTCGAGTGAATAAATCAAGAAAATTTAAATGTAATTAATTAAAATGGCGATAATAAAACACAGATGTCAAGCTTAACGGACGGGAAATTAACATTCAAATGCAACAGAGAAAAAAAAAACTAATGCGATTTTTAACGAAAAAAAATAATTAAAAATATAGAAATAATACCATAAAACTTGGCACTCCACCCAGGTTTCACTGTAGTCTAAACTCCTAGAAAGTAACCAAAAAATTTGGTACAGATCGAAGGGTTTAGAAGTTTATATCAAACAGACAGACGGACATGCAAACATTTTATTTTATATACAATATATAAAATTTTTTTATCATTTAATTTACTTCATCTAAGACATTTTGCGTAATTTATAAACATGATTTCTTCTTCTTCTTCTTCCTCCAAAAAAGACCAAAAAAAATGTCTATGTTCTCATTTTCAATTTTTGACAGTAAAACAATTCATTGAAGAATTTATTTTTAAAAAAATTTGACAAAAAAAAAAAGGTTAAGAAGAGTATATACATGCAGCTTTACGAATTTACTGTATTTTTTCTGGAAGTAGAAAACATTCTTTACCTGTTTTCTTTACTTTCTATCAGGAAATAGCTTTACTTACTCAATTTTTATTACTTATTTTTCTTTTTTTTTTTTCTTCTTTCTTTCTTGTCTTCTTCTTTCACAGAACAATCTTTAACAGGGTTTTTCTTTAATGGTAAGTTGTGTGTAGTAAGGTTAAATATCGATCCATTTAAGACGAGTAATATATGGATAAATTTTCCGTTACATAAAATATCGTAAATCAGATTTACTTGTCTTAGCATAAATCATTTCAAATATTATTAAAATTTTCTTGAGGTGTTACTAAATCGATTTTTCTTCGAGTGGAGAGTAAAAAAAATAAATAAATAAATAAATAAAAATGGGTTTTTCTTGTACAAAATCGGACACAAAACATGCATTTCTGCCACGTTTCCAGCATTCTTTACATTTGCAAAATGTCGAATTTCCAACATTCTACGTGCTTAAAAGCGACAAGGAATTGGTCTGTAGAAGAGAGTTTTTTTTTTTTCTTTCCGTAATGATAAAGTATATAAAAGGGGTGGCCCAAAAGTCGGTTAACTGTTTCAAGTGGACTTCTCAAAACACGTGTTTACTATAGGAACGCTAAATTTAGAAGTGTTCCTGCCCGGTTTGAGTCTCACTGACGTGCAGTTTTTCGAATTTTCGAGTAGTAAAGTATATACAGGGTTGTCCAAAAGTCAGTTAACTAGGAAGAACCCTGATAAAGTCATATTTACTAAAGTTTATGCCAGGTTAGCGTGTGACTGACGTGCTGGTCATGTTATTTCGGATGGTATACTTAGCCCAAAGGTCAGTTAACTGGGAAGAACACTGCTAAAGTATTTACTGGTGTTCTTGCCCGATTGGCGCCTCACCGACAGACTGGCCACGTGCAGTTTTTCGGATTTTTTTCGCGTGTCTAACACCTAAATAGAGGCCAGTTACCTATAGAGAGTCGTCCCTGGAGGCACCCCTCTCTTGACAGATTGCTCTCGAATTGCCTTGCCGCATTTCGTCAATCGAATCCAAAGTGTATCCGGGCGAACACACAAAACATGGTTCACTAACTTTTGGGTCACTCTCGTGGTCCAAAAGTCAGTTAACCGTGACTAGTTAATGTAGGGAAACTGAGTCTAGATCAGCGTGTTTCTTTGTTTGTTTTTTTTTTTTTTGCAAAATTAATGTGATGAGGAAACATGATTAATCATTTAAATATTTGAATAAAACAATAGTTAACTGACTTTTAGGCCACGCTTTATATATTAATTTTAATTTTTTTTATAAAAATAAAATTAATTAATAAATCTTTAGAAGTAACGTAAGTGAATTTAGTGGGATGGGTTGTAAGAATCTTAAAGTTGACAGGTAAAAATGACTTCTTTCTCACGTTATAATTTGCTATTCCCTAGAAATTTAACTTGTTTTAACGGAGTTAGGTGTGTCTAGATGAGAATTAAACAAGTGGAAAGCTGTATAAAATTGCAAGAATTTAACATCGCAAACACACACACACACAAGCTTACTACCATTCGGTTAATGATGGGTATGTCGGAGATACAATTAAATTACAAGGAAATTCGAAAAGTCTGGATAAGTTATTCATTTCAGGGTGAAAAATTGTAAATTTTTCTTACTAAAAATACTAAAAAACACTGTAATTTCTTCAAATATTTATATTCTTAAGCAATTTTTTTTCTTGGTGATCCATGACCTTTACGATCCGTAAGGCATCACATATATCCTTTTCTGAGGAAGAGAAACGATTATATCTCTCGACTTATATAGCACTTGTGCAGCAAATTCTGCAAAGTGTAGTCATGCAAGAGGCAATGCTATCTCATACTTCACCCACGGAATCGTATCAATCACAAGACGTTCATAAGATTTATTACAAGATCCATCAGTTCTTCGGCATACCATAATTTATATACTTTTATAAATTAATTATAACGCAACGTTATATCGAATTAGTCAAAGATTACGGACGTTTATAACGTTTTCTGAAAGGAAATCTACTTGAAGCATTGCTCCTCATACCGGAAATTAAGAGAAATTCTGGAAATTATAATACGTACCGTATCGCTACTCGATCGCAATGGCACATGTGGTTATATTCTCATGTGATATTCGCAGGAGGTTGAATATTGGTTGTAAAGACTTAATTTGATATAAGTAGAGTATGAACGATTAAATTTTCTAGTTTCGTCCAAAGATTTCAAATTGATTTCGTGTTTCAATACTTGGAATGCATCCGTTCTTGCATGGTTAAGTAACGTTTTTGTCATGTTTTCCGTGCGTCATTCTAACTTAATAATATTTTTAAAAAAACTACTTTTTAACCAATATTTTACAATGTTCTTCCAATAAATTTTAATTTTTAAGCTTTAAAACATATTTATTATCTTCTAAATTTACATTTAAACCGTATAATCCACGCACTCAGTTTATTTCTTCTATCACTCTTACACATCCGAATTAAGATAAATAAAGGTGTTTTAAAGTTAAATACGTAAAATATACTTTGTATTTTTCTAAAAATGTTTGATTTTTAGTATCTAAATTTTATTATTTTACTTGTTTTCTTGATATATTTTGCATACGGCTGATGTTTAATACTTTAAAACTGAAGCTCTTCTATCTTCATATATCGCATCCTTGCTTAGTTCTGCGTGTATCTTTTACCTTGCCCTTTCAAAATTTTGCTTCCCTTAGACTTTACCCACGTTTTTATAGATTCTAAACATTTTATTATCCTTATTTGATTTTATAATTCCATAGAAAAATCTTCCAAATTTCAAAGTTTTACTTTGATAAACTGAATGGCATACAACACGTTTGTTCAATCTCTCATGTTACTCAGCTCTTATATCCTTTTTCTCATCCATCCAATTACATGAAAAACTTCATCTTTCTCTTACAAGATTGAAAATCCACAGAAAAAAACGTCGAATATTTTACTAAAAAACTAAGATCCTTCTTCATTACGCCCTTGGAGGAGGAAGCAATAAAGATGTTACTTATTGATTTGATACAGTAAATTTCTGCAACTTTACTTCCATATCCGACTTATGTCAACTAAAGGCGATGATGTAACACCTCCTATGTGATGACTTTGGGGGTCAGTGATGCGGTAATGACCCCCAAGTGGGCCGTTACATCACTAATGGACCGCGGACGTTGTCGCAATGACGTGAGTGTTGATGGCTCTATCCTGTGATGGTCTTTTGCTTGTAGACTTGTCACTTAATCCTAACATTCTATATCACTAATGATAGGTTATATTAAAACGTTTTTCTAACCAGGAATATAAAGATTTAATTGCCAATTAAATTCACGTGAAAATATATATATATATATATATATTAANAATTGTCACAATTGTTACCAGAATGAGGACGAACAAAGAGTAGATCATTTCCATGTTAAACACATGAAACCCAAATTTACCCTGTAATCATTGAACCCAATTGTCTCTTCTAAAGTTTCCTGAGCTCGACACACACGTTACCCAAATCCATTACATCCAATTGTCTTCGTTTTGTTGGTAGATTAGATGGTACACTTTTCTGAGATATTTTTCGTATGAATTTCCTGGTGCTATTAGATTTTTTGGCAGAGGATTGTTAATATCTCGGGACTAGTAAAAATCCTCGAGCTCGCACACTGTCTCTTATAACTCTGTCTTGATGTTGTTGCAATGGGATCTCTTCTTATGGCAAATAGGATTGATATACGAAAAATTGGTCTCTTCTGTTGATGCTGAACTGTGACTTTGTCTCTATTAATAGTGGCTCATTGTTTTCATCTTGATCCACAACTGCAAAATGTGCTGCTCCAATGTTGGCACATTATTCTTGAAATTAAATAAACTTTATGGTTATATTGGACATTGTAGTATCTAATAATGACAATAGTTTTTGCTATAATCCTACTAATGACTTTGCAGTCAGCAGCATCCGTCTGCCCCCAAACATATCACTCAGTGATGTAACTGAAGAAGTTCCCTCCTAATTTTAAGGGGAAATCAGTAAGATGGTGTGAAATTTAGGGGGGAAAATGTAAAGTTTGTCCATATTGGTTAGAGGAATGTCAGCGATGAATTGAAGCTTGTATTAGTCATACGACGCATGAATTTTTTATAATTAAACTACATAAAATTTTAAAATTCTAAACTTCGATTCTTAATTAATCCTATCTATTGGAACAATAGAGATTTAAGAGTAGGGAAGAAATTTTTAAAAAGTATTCTAGGAAATGTGATTATAAAAATTTCTAAAAAATTCCTTTTTAATTTCTGACTTTTTTGCTTGTTTTCTGTGAAAGAAAATCGTAAAGTGCTGCAAATGCAGCGAATTGTTCTTTATGACTGTGATATCTTAGATACGTGCCAGGATCCTACATAATCCTAGTATTTACTGGATTTCTTAGATCTTTGGTGGATTATAAGAAAGTAAATTAGTTATCAAAGAAAATTTCAAATTAGTTTTATTAGATAGATGCATTTTTTTTTGATAATTTGTTATAAATGCAAGCTTTGTTAGTCAGTGGAGAGGAGTTTTTTAAAGGGAGCAGGAAGAGCAGCAGCGTTAGTGATGCTTAGAAGATTAATTTTTTTTTCTTTCGTTTTTTTTTCGTTGGTGGGAAAGGTCAGAAAGGTCAAACTTGCGTGAAATTTATTGCTTCAACTAGTAAATATTATTTTAAATAATCTTTTACGTGTTAATCATTTATTACTGAAGTGATTTTTGCCTTAATGTTAAGGCAAGAGGAAATTACTTTCATACTTTTTGTTGTAAAATTTATTGTAAAGAAATTTATATTATAAAAATTACTGCTAGATTTTATAGTTAGAGACATATATTTTTAAATTTTATAGTGTAATAATAGAATTTTAAGATGAGATTAAACGGTATGTTTGCAATACTAAATGCAGCAAACACTCATTTAATTTCCTTGTATACGCTTTATAATTAAATATTTTTTTAGATAATTATTTATGCATTACTTATGCAGCGTTTAATTGAGTAATTGCATAGTTAAATACTAAATAAGTGCTGTACAGATGTATAATTGTGTTGCAAACATCATTTAATTTCGTTGCTCCTACTTTAAATTTAGGTTTGATGCAGCTTATAATTGTACAAATATTTTAAAATTCAATGAAGAATTAGTACAAAATTCTCAATTGTTTAATTATTTTCCTTGTGTATCATATAAAAAAGTATAATCTAAGTAAATTTATTGTTAAATAAGTACTTAAAGAGCATTTAAAATTACATAAACGTACATTTTTCTATCATTTAAACACCATTAAAGTGTTCAGCATTTTCTAAGAAAATTAATTGAAAATTATACGCCTAGACAAATTAATTTTTATTAAGTATATATAAAATTATATATTATAATAATTAAGTGTAAATCTTTTCATAGGAACTGCATTATATAAATACGGTTATTAAATTAATGGACATAAAGATCATTAAGTGTTGATACGTATGTTATTGATGGGTTATTAATGCTAAAAATTCTACGTTTTTTAGCTCATTAATGAGCTGATACAAAGTTTTATTACTTTAAAGTAACGATAGAAATACACTACAAGTTATATTCAAGATATAATTACTGAAAAATACCCAATTATAAACCAATAGAACAGGGATGATGAAGGGGATAATTGACTTATCGAACTAGAATTAAATGTTTAACTTGAATAATTAATTACTTAGAATTATAATGTAACTAAATTACGTAAAAAGTAGAAAATTTGCATACAATATTGTTTTTTCAGACAGTTTCACGCCTCCTTTCTTAAAGGAATCAAGAATAAAAATTGCAGGATGTAAATAAGGATACTTAGTACACATTATTGTAGAGAGTGGGGTGTAGAAATTTCTTTATTCTCTACTCTAACAGTATCCTCTTCATTTTAGCATCCAAACGTGGATCCTTACAGAATTAAGGTCTTGATGTTGATTTTGCAACACTGTACTTCTTCCTTAAAGGATTATCCAATCCTTATATTCTTAAAAGATTATCCTTACTCTTATTGATTCCTTATTCTCACCCTTATATCCTTATAGGATATATTACAAAGTGCCTGAAAGAATATAAGTATTACTTTTCAAGCAAGATTGATATTCTTAATTTTATAAAGATTCTTATGCTAGAAATCTAAAATAAGGATCTTGTTAGGATAGTAAGTAAAGACATTTCTACACACCACACTCTAGATTATATTTAACAACATTATTAACTTCACCCCTAAAGAAAAATTCTATTAAAGAAGATGTAGTGACAAATTGAAGTGGGAGAAGATTTTAGGTATAAGAAAAAAATTGGACCATAATGTAGAATCCAAAAAAGAAAGAAAAAACAATTACACTTTTTTGACACTCAACGACATCAAGATGTCAAGGGGTCGTTCATAAGGATTGTGCGATCGGGGGTTGGGAAATATATAACACCTCTACCTTGACTAACGTATATCTTATCTTGGTATGGGATCTTCTACCACTTAGCTTTAGAGGTGCTTTATCTGCCATAAATAGGATTTTCTTTTGTCGCTTCTGTTTCTTTTCTGGATTTTGGAACATGGCCAACATCATAACACACATATTTCCTTTCCTCTCTATATCCTTAGCTGACATTCCACCTAATACTATCAAAAGAATATTTTTGACCCTTTAAACTTTTATTTTCTTTTCTATACAAAAATTTTTCCCTTTTTTTTCTTTTGATTGGAAACGTGTTTCATGGTTTTACTTCAATGGAAGTTTGAAATTCTTAGAAAGATTTTTTTACTGTTAATACTTTTTTCCCTCCCCCTGAAGAGGAGTGCAGTTTCTTGGTTTACCCACAATTTATAATTTTTTCATTAAAGTTTCTGGAATTTTATATATATACAGCAACACTTGTTGAGTTTCTTTAACAGAATTTTTCCTTCTTTTTCTACATTTAAAGGTAATTTTTCGGATATTTCTTTGGTAAGTTGCGTGTTTCTGACTGTTCAGACCTCTCGTCTTACCTCGTGTAATACGCTTTCAGCCTTTAATGTATAAGAAATTTTGATAGAAAATACTTTATAATTGAAATTTTTATAATATTTGAAGTGTATAACTTACATGCATTTATATAAAACGAAATTTTATGTATTTAAATTACGTCTTTATTCATATTAAAATGAGTGTTTACAGTGAATAGAACGAAAAAAAAAACAGTTCTGTTTATAGAACGCAAAAATGCAGAAGGATAAAATTATTCGATATTTATCTTTAAAATGAAAAATTTTAAATAAAATTTAATACTATAAATTTAAATATTACTTAGAAAAATGAGTCCTTCAGCTAAAGACTAACGAAAAATTCTACTTAAATTATCCCTAACATATAAAAAAAAATACAACTTTTGCTAAAAATCATCCCTAAAACATATAAAATTAACGAAAAACTGTTGATAATTTCCCCCTATAAATGCATACCAGTAATAACTTTTTTAATGTTACCTTATAAAATTAAGGGAAAATTTTGTTAAAAATATTCCTCAAAATATGCTTTAGGGATTAATTTCAACAAAATTTTCCTTATTTTAAGGAATTAGGAAAACTTTTTAAAAATGAAATTTCTTTGGATTCGGGGAAATTTTTAAAAAGTTTCCCTATTTTTTAAAATTCCCTAAATTCAGAGAAATTTCCCAAAATCTAAAGGATTTTTTCCTAGATTCAGGGAAATTTAGGGAAACTTTCAAAAATTTAACTAAATCCCAAACCAATTTTATTTTGCATTTTATTTATTTTTATCATATCGAAACCATTCTATTAAATTGTTTTTCCAAATCATTTAATGAGGATTTTAGACATTTAAGTAAATTTTACTTTTTTATTTGAAAAGGAGTTAAAAATTGCTTTTAAAATGTCTAGAAGCAAGAAAATTTGTCAAAAGGTTTCTATATACAGATAAAATGGAATAAAAAACTTGCTGAAAAGTACTCTTACAGACAGAAAAGTTACTTAAAATTCGTCGATAAGGTCTCCTACAGATAGAGAATTTCATCAACTACATACAAAAATAAAATCAACTTTACCTCTGTTGAAGACACATCACTGCAAAGAAATTGATGAACAATCATCAAGAATTAGTTGGAATGGATGATTCCAAGTTGTAAAAAGGGGGAAAAAAAGTAAACTCAAAGACTTTGCTCCAGGTTGTTTTTGTATTCGATTAAGAGTACAAAACACAGAAGACCAATTGGAAGTAGACGCCCAAAAGCTGTAAAAGTTACCCTGTTTGGTTTTCATTAAGACCAAACTACTGTTTTCTACTTATTATTATCGATTCTTAACTGCAATGGATATCATTAAGAAAATCCAATTAAGCAACATGTATTTATTTCGAGATATCAATTTTTATCTTAAAAAATTACAAACTTTACATAATGTCTTTTATAATTTTTACTGGAATAATAAAATTTGAAACCATAAAAATATCAACTTACTTATTAACCAGATGCTCTAAAGTGGATTCTGTTTTATTTATTTTTTTTTTTTTCTTCGATTATTTGTGTCACGGTTGTAACAATGGCATCGTTTATTGTTACATTGTGTTGTTATTTATTTCACAGATGTAAGAGATGATGTTACATACATTATGCTACGTTATTTTCTAGCAAAATGCTTTTATAAAAATTATTAAAACTGATGGATAATAAATGAGGTTATACATAAAGTAGATGCTCTTACGAATGTCATAACAGAAGAGAAAAACACATAATTTGTAGAAATATCTACGTCAAAATTAAACTGCATAAACGAATATTTGTTATAACGGTATGATATATTAAATTAAATTTTGAAAAATAAAAAAAACTAGTTATTCAAGGATATGATATTTAATGTTAAATTTTTTTATATTCTGTAAATGCACAGGATGTATTTATATTCTATACAAGTCGACCCGCCTATAACACTGTTGATTATTCCATTTTATATGAATTCCATGTTATACGAGTCACTTAGATTTTACAAATATGTGAGCCGTTCACAGCCCGGCACATCTATTTGTAAAATCTAAGTGACTCGTACAACATGGAATTCATATAAAACGGAATAATCGACAGTGTTATAGGGGGGGTCGACTGTACTCGAAATTGTATTAAATTATATTGATGGATTAAGGAAACACGATTCATGGGAGCTTAAACAAGAGGGGTGCCAACCGGGTACAACTTTATACGGGAAAATTGGTCCCTATTATTTACTTTACCATCCGATCTTAGTTTGTCTACATGATAATAACATAATTTACCATACATAACCTATGTACTGTACATATATACATTTCAAAATTTCAGAAATCATTTTTAATATAAAAACATCATTCATTATCTTCATTCAAAGGATTTTAAACTACAATAAAATTCCACCATATTACGGTTTCAGGTTTACGCTATTGGAAACTTGAATAAAAAAGTACTTAAAATGAGAATTTGTATTGTTAATTGTACGCCATTTTAAGTTTCGCATTCTCGTTCTGGGAAAGCGTTAACGTACTGTACTTCATTTTCTGTGTTTTGCACTAAATACCAGTATATTGATTTATTTATTATTACATTTAATAGTTTGTATAATTAAGTATTAATAAGTGTGTTATTAATTTATATAGAATAAATATTAAAATATCGGAATATATTGAAAAAAAAACGTATACATTCTTTTCATTAATAAAATACTAAATAGATTACTTACTTAACATCACTTCAAATCATTTTAAAATATATCTATGTTTTTAATGTTCTATAAAAACTGACTTGTTAACTATTGTAACCAGACTTGCAACTTTTCCGGTAGTAATATTTCTTTTTTCTGGAATATAAAATGAATGTTTTGTCTATGGGTTACACTATAAGATCACAAGGAATCTTTTGTTCTTGTCAATATTATTGAGAAAAAAAATCACTTTTAAAAGGTTAACAATAATGAATGTTTTTTATATTCATGACCTACCTTTGATATCGTGATTTTCTAATATTATTTCATTATATCGAGAGAGCTAATAGAAATAATTATTTATTGTTTGGGTAATTAAAATTTTAATAGATATTTTTTAATTCCTGTGTTATTCCATTACAAAGAGCAGTTTATTATTTTTTATTTACATTCCATACCCTTCTATTTTTTACATATAACATAAGTGAAAACAATTGTCCATTAACTTAAGCAAAATAAGGTACTATAATGCATTACCTGGAGTGCCAGCAGACACAATTGTATTATATAATTTATCCCCTTAACGCCTATTGCTATACACACAAAGATTTTAGAAAGCTGTATAATAAATTATCTCGAAAATAAACAATAATGTATATTAATATATAAACTAATTTTTAAAATTACATGTTAAGTACTGTACTTACATATAATCGACTATAGTATAGATGGTGTGTAAAGTCTGGTTCGTTAATTATTACAACAAGGAAAATCTGCAGCTGTATTAGTAATATCTAGATCATATAATAAATATATCGCTAGACTGCTGTAAAATATTAAATACTTATCAATTGTATTAAACAACTAAATATATTTTATACAAATAGAATGTGTATTAAAAAAATTGAAATATTTTTTTTTTAAATATTTATAAAAAAATATATATATTAAATTACTTCTACATGGTAGGCAATTAATCACGTCGGTAATTTGGACTTTTGCCCAATTTATCAAGGAGTGTTTACATTTCTTTACATTTTCCGCCTTTACTGAATTTAAATGATCTGCTTTGTAATAGCAATTTCATTATTTTTAATTACATAAATAACATTTAAACATAGAAAATGTTTGTATGAAATTATAGATAAACTCTCCTATTTAATAACACAGAGCATTTTCGTGAGTCAAAACTATAAATGGAGGGGTCCTTTAATTCAAATTTGCCTGGGCCCCGTGAAGTTATAACCTGCCACTGATACACCATGAAGAATTTTTTGTTTTAATTATATAATTCAGCCGTTTTTAATCAGTGGTACACGTACCGCCGAGGTGTACCGAGAAGTATTCTTTAGTGTTTCAAGTCTACACAGAAAGCTCGTGTGGTACGCGAGTGAAAAAAGGTTGAGAACAGCTGGCAAACTTATGCATAAATATATATAAGGATTTACATTTCACTTATTATTATTATTATTATTTATTAATAATAATAACTGAGAAATTAAAAATTAAACATATACAAGTTTATANAAAAAATTTAAATATTTATGAACTTAATTTAATATTTTACAGCAGTATTTTCGTGCTTAAAACAGCTCAAGTTGAAAGTACAGCACTTTTTTAAAGAGTTTTTACTGAATATATTTAAAATTATCACTCAATTTTATTGATAAATTAATTATAAATATTATAAAATTAAAATTAATTAATAATTAAACGTTTATAGAACGAGAAACGAAATTTACAGCACTTTTCTTTGCATCAAATAAACGTGATGAAGGTTAAAAAAAAGATATAATTATTGTTAAAGCTTTTACTTTTTTATACATTTTAAAGATTTATAAACCTTATAAATCAATTATTATATAAATATAAATAGATTTAACATGTGAAAATCGCGAATCTTTAAAGATGTTCATTCAATCTTGAATAAAAATTCTTAATAAAGCATTAAATCTGGTGTAATTTGATGCTCGGGGATTATATAATTCTCCTAGATTAAGCTTAGAAACGTATGGAAACTTAACTAGATCGATCATCTAATCCGCTAATTATCGATCAGAGAGGGAGAAGAGAGTGGACTTCTGAGCATCCATAGAAAAGGAAGTTGGAATGGCATCACGCACCGATTGCTGAGAAAAGGAAAAGAAGAAAAAGATCCGAAATCCAAGCAAACGAGCCTTCTTCTACCTATCACGATCACGCTTCTAAATCAATCACTTGACACGTGACTAACTCAAAATACGTGGCAACAATCTGTTGGACTAAGTACCAGCACTAGCTTCATCGGGATATAAGGCTAAAGGTCCCCCCTCCTAAAAGTAAGGCAGGTCTCACGCAAGAAACTCATAAAGAGCAACAAGAATAAAGGAAATTTTAGATAAACTCAACAGTACTTTGTGTTCCCCCCTCCTCTCAGAGAATCCAATTTATGGTGGAGATCCTGTGTTGCTAGATTTATCATTTATAAAACATGTAATTTTAGGGATTTTTAAGGATTATTTCCTTAAAACATTATAAAGTAGGGTGAATTTTTAAATGCAGATTTCACGCAGCAGTACGCATGAGAGAATGATTTTATGATGATTGATCGCTGATTTTCATGGTAAATAACAACCTTACCATTATTTTAAACCATTTAACTATGATTTATTGAACTCTGTAAAGTAGCCAGATAAACATTTATATGGTAAATATACTGAAACAATATTAAATCCTCAAATTTTATAAATTTCTAAGAAAAATTTCCTAAATTTCCTGTATATTTTTCACTGTTTTAAGAGTCAAAACTTTGATCCTTAATGTAAAATGGTGCTGTCAAACGTAGCTAGTTAGCGAAATAGCCATTATTTTTCTTAATTTTTAATGAAATTTATATAATTTCTTTCGTTTAAATCACTTTAATTGGTGTAAAAATATATAATAAACTTTCTTTAGAGATGAAATGCATGAAATTTTTGCAGTTAGCTCATTTTACAGTACATTTTACTAAGTTTCGTGTAAATCACTATAAATTTTTACCAAAAATAACCAAAAAGGATCCTTAAAATATCAGGAAGAGTTCTTTTTATAAAAAAAAACTCAATTTTCTTCAAAAAATCCTAAGAAATTTCGAAGAATTTCATTAAAAAAATCTACTTTACAATCTATATTAATAAATAATTTATATAAGAAGACACACGAGAAACACGTGAAAACAAAATAAATCATCCCAAAGATAACAATCAACAATTGTAAGAAGAAACATTTCCATTATAAAATTACAGAATTGGATCAAATTTAGTTTCGAATGCAATTCTTTTTTGTACTTTTCTTCTTATTATTTTTTTTAAAGTAGAAAACATGCCCCATAAAACAGAAGTCATGGAATTTCACGCCAAGTAGAATCTCCCCAAGGAAGTTGATTACTTACTCCCAAGGTAGTGTGTGAAACACCAGGTGGGTACTACCTTCGATAGATGCTGCTAAAAGTCGATGCTTCAAAGCTTTACCGGGAGCTAAACTTCTCTTACTTTAGCCTTACTTTTCGATTTCTTTTTCTTTTTTTCCTCCTTTTCCTCAACCTTCCTCGCTCCTTGTGACACACTACGGTTGTTATTACGTCATTTCCTACTGATACGGCGACTTTACATGATTTATCCACGAGTGTCGGATCATCTTTTCTATGGGATAAAATAGGGATTTCTCTTTGTTTTCAATCAGGAATCGCTGGATTTTTCTAACGGGTTTGTACGTTTACGTATCCAGAATCCAGTTGAAAGTCCCTTTCTCTATACTATTTCTTTCCCTAATTCCGGTTCCTTTCTCTTCTAAAACCGTCTTCCTACAAATCTGCTGTAATGACTTTCTATTCCTTTTCTTTCTTTTTGTATGTTCCGTTGTCATGGTAACGGAATCTTATCTCCTACAGACGGAAATGAGTAGTTATTGGGATGTAGTACAGTACATGTATTACTTATATTACAGTTGACAAACTCCTTTTCTTTTTTTTTGCCTCTCTCTCTTTCTCTCTCTCCCTCCTCTCTCTCCCTTCGATTCCTGATTGAAGAATTGAAATAATGATCGCCTCTCGAGAATTTTATAAAGCTCGTCCGTGTGTCTGTCATTCGTTACTTAATTCTTAATTCAAATTTCCTATCGTTTTACTCGACTTATTACCTGTGTAAAATAGGATATATGAGTGCTGCCGTGTTGCAAATGTATACCGAGACGTTATACGTGAGAATGATGTATATAGTGTCAAATATATACAACGTAGAGGAGAATACAAGAAATCAGGATGATTAACTTGGATAGAGAAGAATGTAGAAGGAAACTTCCATATCTTCTCTCATGAATAAAAGTAAGAGATAGGAAGGAGGAAAGGGATACATCAGTTACCAAATGTATAAATATGGAAAGTATCTTAAATAAATAATGGAATTTCGTATAAAATACGGTAGAAAATATTTTTAAAAATCTAATTATGTACATTAAAAATTGAAATTTTCTTTAATTTTCACTCGATTTTATGGTTTTTAGACAAGAAAATGGAGGTGTTCTGACACTGTTGTAAAAATTTTTCTTGTGTTATAGAACGAGAAACGAAATTTACAGCACTTTTCTTTGCATCAAATAAACGTGATGAAGGTTAAAAAAAAGATATAATTATTGTTAAAGCTTTTACTTTTTTATACATTTTAAAGATTTATAAACCTTATAAATCAATTATTATATAAATATAAATAGATTTAACATGTGAAAATCGCGAATCTTTAAAGATGTTCATTCAATCTTGAATAAAAATTCTTAATAAAGCATTAAATCTGGTGTAATTTGATGCTCGGGGATTATATAATTCTCCTAGATTAAGCTTAGAAACGTATGGAAACTTAACTAGATCGATCATCTAATCCGCTAATTATCGATCAGAGAGGGAGAAGAGAGTGGACTTCTGAGCATCCATAGAAAAGGAAGTTGGAATGGCATCACGCACCGATTGCTGAGAAAAGGAAAAGAAGAAAAAGATCCGAAATCCAAGCAAACGAGCCTTCTTCTACCTATCACGATCACGCTTCTAAATCAATCACTTGACACGTGACTAACTCAAAATACGTGGCAACAATCTGTTGGACTAAGTACCAGCACTAGCTTCATCGGGATATAAGGCTAAAGGTCCCCCCTCCTAAAAGTAAGGCAGGTCTCACGCAAGAAACTCATAAAGAGCAACAAGAATAAAGGAAATTTTAGATAAACTCAACAGTACTTTGTGTTCCCCCCTCCTCTCAGAGAATCCAATTTATGGTGGAGATCCTGTGTTGCTAGATTTATCATTTATAAAACATGTAATTTTAGGGATTTTTTTAAGGATTATTTCCTTAAAACATTATAAAGTAGGGTGAATTTTTAAATGCAGATTTCACGCAGCAGTACGCATGAGAGAATGATTTTATGATGATTGATCGCTGATTTTCATGGTAAATAACAACCTTACCATTATTTTAAACCATTTAACTATGATTTATTGAACTCTGTAAAGTAGCCAGATAAACATTTATATGGTAAATATACTGAAACAATATTAAATCCTCAAATTTTATAAATTTCTAAGAAAAATTTCCTAAATTTCCTGTATATTTTTCACTGTTTTAAGAGTCAAAACTTTGATCCTTAATGTAAAATGGTGCTGTCAAACGTAGCTAGTTAGCGAAATAGCCATTATTTTTCTTAATTTTTAATGAAATTTATATAATTTCTTTCGTTTAAATCACTTTAATTGGTGTAAAAATATATAATAAACTTTCTTTAGAGATGAAATGCATGAAATTTTTGCAGTTAGCTCATTTTACAGTACATTTTACTAAGTTTCGTGTAAATCACTATAAATTTTTACCAAAAATAACCAAAAAGGATCCTTAAAATATCAGGAAGAGTTCTTTTTATAAAAAAAAACTCAATTTTCTTCAAAAAATCCTAAGAAATTTCGAAGAATTTCATTAAATAANCCTTCAAAATTTTCTTAGAAATTATACATTTTCTTGGAGAGAATTTATAATTACGTTAATGGGCTTCTAATAAAACTAATAATTATCTAAATGCCGTTGAGAATATTTAGATAAGACGATATTTTATCTTTGCTTTTTTTTAAGAGTTAGATCAATTTAAGATGAATATTTTAATGTATTAGAGTGACTAGTTTCCTTTTAACGTGGGCGATTTCCTGTAATTATCGTTTTTACCATTAGGAATTTATGATGAGAAAGTAATCTTAAGTCGAAATGCATTTGTTTCGTCGTCTGTAGAATATGTATTATTTATAAAATGACGTTTTTCTTATGCATCAGATGTTGCATCTGTTCGAATTTTTCTTTATTTTAATATTGCAAAGCATTTGTCAATCAGGAATTTCAAGTTTTTTCCAGATAATTTAATATAGAATGCTGTTTAGAAGGTAGTGTTTCAGTTTGTTTCAAATTAGTAGTTGAAACGGAGCCATTTTTCGGATGTCAGTAATTAAACGAAGATGGTAACTGAAATACACCACCATACCATGCTTTAATCACATTCTTATTTAAATCCCATTGATGGAAATGTTATTTTAAATACTAAGGGGGTCACAGTAGATCTAGGCCTATAATAGGGGTGGCTGATATATCCACGATTACGTGAGAAATTTCTGAAAAATTGTTTGCCCGGATTCGAACTCGTTACCCCAGAGAGTTAGACTGCCGCTTCGGCCATTAGACCCACCTTAATTTTAAGTAAAATTAAATGGATTTTGTTCCGTTACACCACCAGATCATATGCACATAATTAATTCCTAATGAAATCTGTAAGATAACTGATAATGGCACCGTTTAGGTAAATCATTCTGAAACGAATTAAAATAATGTATCACAAAGTTCTAATGATCCTATAAAATATCCATTATTTCAAAATTACAAAGAAAACAATAAATTACCCCATCTTAACATAACAATAAAATAAGAGAACTGAATTATCCTAACTCATTTCTGCAAAGATTAAACAAAGTTTTATTGAAATAAAAACATCATTTCTCAAAAACAACCTAATACTATTTAAATAACCCCCTAAAAATCATTCTAACTCCATAACAATTCTTTATTTTCAAGCATCAGTAACGCAATAACAGCTTCCTCGTCCATGAATCTTCTACAAGATCCTCAACCTTTAAATGATAATTGCAATGTCATTTTCGTTTCCAAGAAATCATTCATTGTTTTGATTCATTCTTATTATTTTCCTTCTAAATTATCTATTCAACAAAAATCTACTTAATATATACATATACTTATATATACACGTGAAGAAGATGGCAAGCTTGACGTGAGGACATTTATAAAACTTAAAGAGCAAGTTGAAGTTGCTGAATTGTTTAACTTAGAAACCATTCACATATTCATGCTTCATAAATATGAGGCGCTTAATAACATTCATTAGTCTCCTAAACAATATTTTTTTTTCACGTGTCATAATTTTCCTCGTGCCAGAAATCGAGAAAACATCTGTTGTGTAAGAGAAGAGCGTTTGTTTGCAAATGATTTATAGAACAGTTTACAAAGATAACGAGGGTGGCAAAGAGAGGTCGTAACACAGCAAAGGACAATGTACAATAAGGGGGAGGCGCACGAGGCATTTTACGTATATTAATGTCATAGTTCTTAAGCACCACACCCAACTGTCCAACGTCATCAATAACATCGATTGCCTGAAGCATTCTTTTGCTGAAGATAAACAAGATGCGATGGATTGATGTTGCAGGAAGTACCCGTTTTTTTTTTCGTGTTTTTTGACGTCTTAACATAAATATAAAGCATTGTTTTACGTTCTAAAATGACGTGAGATGTTAATTAAGTCCATTTTTTCTTTTTTTTTAATTTTATATCACCCAATGGGGATATATATAATTTTACGTTACTGACTGTAGAAGTTCGTCAAGTAACTGAGCGAAATAAATAAAATTGAAAAATTTAAGAGTAAAATTTATTTAATTTTTAATTATTTTTTTAGTTATTTAATCGTTTCGAGTGAATAAATCAAGAAAATTTAAATGTAATTAATTAAAATGGCGATAATAAAACACAGATGTCAAGCTTAACGGACGGGAAATTAACATTCAAATGCAACAGAGAAAAAAAAAACTAATGCGATTTTTAACGAAAAAAAATAATTAAAAATATAGAAATAATACCATAAAACTTGGCACTCCACCCAGGTTTCACTGTAGTCTAAACTCCTAGAAAGTAACCAAAAAATTTGGTACAGATCGAAGGGTTTAGAAGTTTATATCAAACAGACAGACGGACATGCAAACATTTTATTTTATATACAATATATAAAATTTTTTTATCATTTAATTTACTTCATCTAAGACATTTTGCGTAATTTATAAACATGATTTCTTCTTCTTCTTCTTCCTCCAAAAAAGACCAAAAAAAATGTCTATGTTCTCATTTTCAATTTTTGACAGTAAAACAATTCATTGAAGAATTTATTTTTAAAAAAATTTGACAAAAAAAAAAAGGTTAAGAAGAGTATATACATGCAGCTTTACGAATTTACTGTATTTTTTCTGGAAGTAGAAAACATTCTTTACCTGTTTTCTTTACTTTCTATCAGGAAATAGCTTTACTTACTCAATTTTTATTACTTATTTTTCTTTTTTTTTTTTCTTCTTTCTTTCTTGTCTTCTTCTTTCACAGAACAATCTTTAACAGGGTTTTTCTTTAATGGTAAGTTGTGTGTAGTAAGGTTAAATATCGATCCATTTAAGACGAGTAATATATGGATAAATTTTCCGTTACATAAAATATCGTAAATCAGATTTACTTGTCTTAGCATAAATCATTTCAAATATTATTAAAATTTTCTTGAGGTGTTACTAAATCGATTTTTCTTCGAGTGGAGAGTAAAAAAAATAAATAAATAAATAAATAAAAATGGGTTTTTCTTGTACAAAATCGGACACAAAACATGCATTTCTGCCACGTTTCCAGCATTCTTTACATTTGCAAAATGTCGAATTTCCAACATTCTACGTGCTTAAAAGCGACAAGGAATTGGTCTGTAGAAGAGAATTTTTTTTTCTTTCCGTAATGATAAAGTATATAAAAGGGGTGGCCCAAAAGTCGGTTAACTGTTTCAAGTGGACTTCTCAAAACACGTGTTTACTATAGGAACGCTAAATTTAGAAGTGTTCCTGCCCGGTTTGAGTCTCACTGACGTGCAGTTTTTCGAATTTTCGAGTAGTAAAGTATATACAGGGTTGTCCAAAAGTCAGTTAACTAGGAAGAACCCTGATAAAGTCATATTTACTAAAGTTTATGCCAGGTTAGCGTGTGACTGACGTGCTGGTCATGTTATTTCGGATGGTATACTTAGCCCAAAGGTCAGTTAACTGGGAAGAACACTGCTAAAGTATTTACTGGTGTTCTTGCCCGATTGGCGCCTCACCGACAGACTGGCCACGTGCAGTTTTTCGGATTTTTTTCGCGTGTCTAACACCTAAATAGAGGCCAGTTACCTATAGAGAGTCGTCCCTGGAGGCACCCCTCTCTTGACAGATTGCTCTCGAATTGCCTTGCCGCATTTCGTCAATCGAATCCAAAGTGTATCCGGGCGAACACACAAAACATGGTTCACTAATTTTTGGGTCACTCTCGTGGTCCAAAAGTCAGTTAACCGTGACTAGTTAATGTAGGGAAACTGAGTCTAGATCAGCGTGTTTCTTTGTTTGTTTTTTTTTTTTTTGCAAAATTAATGTGATGAGGAAACATGATTAATCATTTAAATATTTGAATAAAACAATAGTTAACTGACTTTTAGGCCACGCTTTATATATTAATTTTAATTTTTTTTATAAAAATAAAATTAATTAATAAATCTTTAGAAGTAACGTAAGTGAATTTAGTGGGATGGGTTGTAAGAATCTTAAAGTTGACAGGTAAAAATGACTTCTTTCTCACGTTATAATTTGCTATTCCCTAGAAATTTAACTTGTTTTAACGGAGTTAGGTGTGTCTAGATGAGAATTAAACAAGTGGAAAGCTGTATAAAATTGCAAGAATTTAACATCGCAAACACACACACACACAAGCTTACTACCATTCGGTTAATGATGGGTATGTCGGAGATACAATTAAATTACAAGGAAATTCGAAAAGTCTGGATAAGTTATTCATTTCAGGGTGAAAAATTGTAAATTTTTCTTACTAAAAATACTAAAAAACACTGTAATTTCTTCAAATATTTATATTCTTAAGCAATTTTTTTTCTTGGTGATCCATGACCTTTACGATCCGTAAGGCATCACATATATCCTTTTCTGAGGAAGAGAAACGATTATATCTCTCGACTTATATAGCACTTGTGCAGCAAATTCTGCAAAGTGTAGTCATGCAAGAGGCAATGCTATCTCATACTTCACCCACGGAATCGTATCAATCACAAGACGTTCATAAGATTTATTACAAGATCCATCAGTTCTTCGGCATACCATAATTTATATACTTTTATAAATTAATTATAACGCAACGTTATATCGAATTAGTCAAAGATTACGGACGTTTATAACGTTTTCTGAAAGGAAATCTACTTGAAGCATTGCTCCTCATACCGGAAATTAAGAGAAATTCTGGAAATTATAATACGTACCGTATCGCTACTCGATCGCAATGGCACATGTGGTTATATTCTCATGTGATATTCGCAGGAGGTTGAATATTGGTTGTAAAGACTTAATTTGATATAAGTAGAGTATGAACGATTAAATTTTCTAGTTTCGTCCAAAGATTTCAAATTGATTTCGTGTTTCAATACTTGGAATGCATCCGTTCTTGCATGGTTAAGTAACGTTTTTGTCATGTTTTCCGTGCGTCATTCTAACTTAATAATATTTTTAAAAAAACTACTTTTTAACCAATATTTTACAATGTTCTTCCTATAAATTTTAATTTTTAAGCTTTAAAACATATTTATTATCTTCTAAATTTACATTTAAACCGTATAATCCACGCACTCAGTTTATTTCTTCTATCACTCTTACACATCCGAATTAAGATAAATAAAGGTGTTTTAAAGTTAAATACGTAAAATATACTTTGTATTTTTCTAAAAATGTTTGATTTTTAGTATCTAAATTTTATTATTTTACTTGTTTTCTTGATATATTTTGCATACGGCTGATGTTTAATACTTTAAAACTGAAGCTCTTCTATCTTCATATATCGCATCCTTGCTTAGTTCTGCGTGTATCTTTTACCTTGCCCTTTCAAAATTTTGCTTCCCTTAGACTTTACCCACGTTTTTATAGATTCTAAACATTTTATTATCCTTATTTGATTTTATAATTCCATAGAAAAATCTTCCAAATTTCAAAGTTTTACTTTGATAAACTGAATGGCATACAACACGTTTGTTCAATCTCTCATGTTACTCAGCTCTTATATCCTTTTTCTCATCCATCCAATTACATGAAAAACTTCATCTTTCTCTTACAAGATTGAAAATCCACAGAAAAAAACGTCGAATATTTTACTAAAAAACTAAGATCCTTCTTCATTACGCCCTTGGAGGAGGAAGCAATAAAGATGTTACTTATTGATTTGATACAGTAAATTTCTGCAACTTTACTTCCATATCCGACTTATGTCAACTAAAGGCGATGATGTAACACCTCCTATGTGATGACTTTGGGGGTCAGTGATGCGGTAATGACCCCCAAGTGGGCCGTTACATCACTAATGGACCGCGGACGTTGTCGCAATGACGTGAGTGTTGATGGCTCTATCCTGTGATGGTCTTTTGCTTGTAGACTTGTCACTTAATCCTAACATTCTATATCACTAATGATAGGTTATATTAAAACGTTTTTCTAACCAGGAATATAAAGATTTAATTGCCCAGACTGGCCAC
>NW_019384723.1:48944-60221 GCF_000671375.1 Centruroides sculpturatus
ATGTGATATTCGCAGGAGGTTGAATATTGGTTGTAAAGACTTAATTTGATATAAGTAGAGTATGAACGATTAAATTTTCTAGTTTCGTCCAAAGATTTCAAATTGATTTCGTGTTTTAATACTTGGAATGCATCCGTTCTTGCATGGTTAAGTAACGTTTTTGTCATGTTTTCCGTGCGTCATTCTAACTTAATAATATTTTAAAAAAGTACTTTTTAACCAATATTTTACATTATTCTTCCAATAAATTTTAATTTTTAAGCTTTAAAACATATTTATTATCTTCTAAATTTACATTTAAACCGTATAATCCACGCACTCAGTTTATTTCTTCTATCACTCTTACACATCCGAATTAAGATAGAAAGGGTGTTTTAAAGTTAAATACGTAAAATATACTTTGTATTTTTCTAAAAATGTTTGATTTTTAGTATCTAAATTTTATTATTTTACTTGTTTTCTTGATATATTTTGCATACGGCTGATGTTTAATACTTTAAAACTGAAGCTCTTCTATCTTCATATATCGCATCCTTGCTTAGTTCTGCGTGTATCTTTTACCTTGCCCTTTCAAAATTTTGCTTCCCTTAGACTTTACCCACGTTTTTATAGATTCTAAACATTTTATTATCCTTATTTGATTTTATAATTCCATAGAAAAATCTTCCAAATTTCAAAGTTTTACTTTGATAAACTGAATGGCATACAACACGTTTGTTCAATCTCTCATGTTACTCAGCTCTTATATCCTTTTTCTCATCCATCCAATTACATGAAAAACTTCATCTTTCTCTTACAAGATTGAAAATCCACAGAAAAAAACGTCGAATATTTTACTAAAAAACTAAGATCCTTCTTCATTACGCCCTTGGAGGAGGAAGCAATAAAGATGTTACTTATTGATTTGATACAGTAAATTTCTGCAACTTTACTTCCATATCCGACTTATGTCAACTAAAGGCGATGATGTAACACCTCCTATGTGATGACTTTGGGGGTCAGTGATGCGGTAATGACCCCCAAGTGGGCCGTTACATCACTAATGGACCGCGGACGTTGTCGCAATGACGTGAGTGTTGATGGCTCTATCCTGTGATGGTCTTTTGCTTGTAGACTTGTCACTTAATCCTAACATTCTATATCACTAATGATAGGTTATATTAAAACGTTTTTCTAACCAGGAATATAAAGATTTAATTGCCAATTAAATTCACGTGAAAATATATATATATATATATATATTAATTATGGTGCTTCTCTTGTACACGAGTACAGGAGGATCGCAATGTTTATCCAGTGATAAAATTCTTTATAGTGTTTTCTTCTTTTTAATATTTAATATTAAATTTAAGAAATATTCTGAACATTTTTTTAAAAAATTTAAATATTTATGAACTTAATTTAATATTTTACAGCAGTATTTTCGTGCTTAAAACAGCTCAAGTTGAAAGTACAGCACTTTTTTAAAGAGTTTTTACTGAATATATTTAAAATTATCACTCAATTTTATTGATAAATTAATTATAAATATTATAAAATTAAAATTAATTAATAATTAAACGTTTATAGAACGAGAAACGAAATTTACAGCACTTTTCTTTGCATCAAATAAACGTGATGAAGGTTAAAAAAAAGATATAATTATTGTTAAAGCTTTTACTTTTTTATACATTTTAAAGATTTATAAACCTTATAAATCAATTATTATATAAATATAAATAGATTTAACATGTGAAAATCGCGAATCTTTAAAGATGTTCATTCAATCTTGAATAAAAATTCTTAATAAAGCATTAAATCTGGTGTAATTTGATGCTCGGGGATTATATAATTCTCCTAGATTAAGCTTAGAAACGTATGGAAACTTAACTAGATCGATCATCTAATCCGCTAATTATCGATCAGAGAGGGAGAAGAGAGTGGACTTCTGAGCATCCATAGAAAAGGAAGTTGGAATGGCATCACGCACCGATTGCTGAGAAAAGGAAAAGAAGAAAAAGATCCGAAATCCAAGCAAACGAGCCTTCTTCTACCTATCACGATCACGCTTCTAAATCAATCACTTGACACGTGACTAACTCAAAATACGTGGCAACAATCTGTTGGACTAAGTACCAGCACTAGCTTCATCGGGATATAAGGCTAAAGGTCCCCCCTCCTAAAAGTAAGGCAGGTCTCACGCAAGAAACTCATAAAGAGCAACAAGAATAAAGGAAATTTTAGATAAACTCAACAGTACTTTGTGTTCCCCCCTCCTCTCAGAGAATCCAATTTATGGTGGAGATCCTGTGTTGCTAGATTTATCATTTATAAAACATGTAATTTTAGGGATTTTTAAGGATTATTTCCTTAAAACATTATAAAGTAGGGTGAATTTTTAAATGCAGATTTCACGCAGCAGTACGCATGAGAGAATGATTTTATGATGATTGATCGCTGATTTTCATGGTAAATAACAACCTTACCATTATTTTAAACCATTTAACTATGATTTATTGAACTCTGTAAAGTAGCCAGATAAACATTTATATGGTAAATATACTGAAACAATATTAAATCCTCAAATTTTATAAATTTCTAAGAAAAATTTCCTAAATTTCCTGTATATTTTTCACTGTTTTAAGAGTCAAAACTTTGATCCTTAATGTAAAATGGTGCTGTCAAACGTAGCTAGTTAGCGAAATAGCCATTATTTTTCTTAATTTTTAATGAAATTTATATAATTTCTTTCGTTTAAATCACTTTAATTGGTGTAAAAATATATAATAAACTTTCTTTAGAGATGAAATGCATGAAATTTTTGCAGTTAGCTCATTTTACAGTACATTTTACTAAGTTTCGTGTAAATCACTATAAATTTTTACCAAAAATAACCAAAAAGGATCCTTAAAATATCAGGAAGAGTTCTTTTTATAAAAAAAAACTCAATTTTCTTCAAAAAATCCTAAGAAATTTCGAAGAATTTCATTAAAAAAATCTACTTTACAATCTATATTAATAAATAATTTATATAAGAAGACACACGAGAAACACGTGAAAACAAAATAAATCATCCCAAAGATAACAATCAACAATTGTAAGAAGAAACATTTCCATTATAAAATTACAGAATTGGATCAAATTTAGTTTCGAATGCAATTCTTTTTTGTACTTTTCTTCTTATTATTTTTTTTAAAGTAGAAAACATGCCCCATAAAACAGAAGTCATGGAATTTCACGCCAAGTAGAATCTCCCCAAGGAAGTTGATTACTTACTCCCAAGGTAGTGTGTGAAACACCAGGTGGGTACTACCTTCGATAGATGCTGCTAAAAGTCGATGCTTCAAAGCTTTACCGGGAGCTAAACTTCTCTTACTTTAGCCTTACTTTTCGATTTCTTTTTCTTTTTTTCCTCCTTTTCCTCAACCTTCCTCGCTCCTTGTGACACACTACGGTTGTTATTACGTCATTTCCTACTGATACGGCGACTTTACATGATTTATCCACGAGTGTCGGATCATCTTTTCTATGGGATAAAATAGGGATTTCTCTTTGTTTTCAATCAGGAATCGCTGGATTTTTCTAACGGGTTTGTACGTTTACGTATCCAGAATCCAGTTGAAAGTCCCTTTCTCTATACTATTTCTTTCCCTAATTCCGGTTCCTTTCTCTTCTAAAACCGTCTTCCTACAAATCTGCTGTAATGACTTTCTATTCCTTTTCTTTCTTTTTGTATGTTCCGTTGTCATGGTAACGGAATCTTATCTCCTACAGACGGAAATGAGTAGTTATTGGGATGTAGTACAGTACATGTATTACTTATATTACAGTTGACAAACTCCTTTTCTTTTTTTTTGCCTCTCTCTCTTTCTCTCTCTCCCTCCTCTCTCTCCCTTCGATTCCTGATTGAAGAATTGAAATAATGATCGCCTCTCGAGAATTTTATAAAGCTCGTCCGTGTGTCTGTCATTCGTTACTTAATTCTTAATTCAAATTTCCTATCGTTTTACTCGACTTATTACCTGTGTAAAATAGGATATATGAGTGCTGCCGTGTTGCAAATGTATACCGAGACGTTATACGTGAGAATGATGTATATAGTGTCAAATATATACAACGTAGAGGAGAATACAAGAAATCAGGATGATTAACTTGGATAGAGAAGAATGTAGAAGGAAACTTCCATATCTTCTCTCATGAATAAAAGTAAGAGATAGGAAGGAGGAAAGGGATACATCAGTTACCAAATGTATAAATATGGAAAGTATCTTAAATAAATAATGGAATTTCGTATAAAATACGGTAGAAAATATTTTTAAAAATCTAATTATGTACATTAAAAATTGAAATTTTCTTTAATTTTCACTCGATTTTATGGTTTTTAGACAAGAAAATGGAGGTGTTCTGACACTGTTGTAAAAATTTTTCTTGTGTTTTTTTTTCACTTATAAAAGTGCTTTTTAAGGAAAATTAACTTAATAATTGAAAAAAATGTGTAATTTGGTGCTTCTACATTAATAAAATAAGCAAAGGAGAAGGGGTGCTCCTGTAACAACGACTTGATTTTCTCGTTTTTTTGCAAATAATATTCTACTAGATTTATAAATATATTCCTGTACAGAATATATATTTAGTAACCTACATACATAACCTGTACTTTAAATTCTCATAACACGAATGGGATACACATATATATAGCCTATATATAAGGTTTATAAGAGATAAACTTGGCAACTGGTTTATCTTTTCTCTCATCTGGTTGGGTCACTGGGTCGAACAACACCACATGACAAGTTGAGGGAGCTTGTATAGATAAGAAAATGTGAGGCAGATTAATCGGAAATTCACTTCTCTTTCTTTTCCACTGTTATAAATAACTAGTTGGTCCTACACGTCAAGATATCTAAGCCCAAACTCGATAGGGATGCTAACTATGTTTAGGCTCTGTACCTTGTCTAATAATATGATGACCCTCCAAAAAAGATTTCTGATGTGAATGGTGTACCTATTGTGTAGAATATGCATTAAATTCTGTTATTGTGACGTTCGTTCTATGGTGGATCCATATTTCTATTATGCATTACGTCTAATGCATGTCTTGAATTTTTAATATATCGTTGCATAAGTCTATAAAACCTCTTAATGTATCGTTAAATATTCAGCTCTGTGGTTACATATTGCATTCTTTGATGTGCTTTGATGTACTGTATCTCTTAGCACTCGTGTACTCGATCGCTAGCATTATTGATGACTTCGTTCGCATCGAACATGCTCCTAATATTTTACATTGCATCTTAATAAAGTTTATTGCATTGTAAAATGTGCGCAATTGCGGCTTTTAGCTGAAGACAAGCCATCAAAACCTTCAGAAAATATTGCATTATTGAATGCCCTCAAGGGTATATTGCATCCTACATCTTTAATTTACTTTATCCTCTGACGAGTCACATAAAAAGTAAATTTCGGGAGTCATTTTAAGGATTAAAACTTAGAAATGCCAATAAAATCGGGTTTAAACACTATAAAAATTGATTTTTATACCTTAAACTTGACCCTGTATCTCGTATAGAAGTGTATCTAGCTTAGCAGTTTTGACTAATTTATACATTGCATCTTAACAGGATTTATCGCATTATAAAATAAGCTCAATTACACGTTTTAGCTGCAGATTAGCAACCAAAACCTTCAGAAATTATTGCATTATTGAATGCTTTAAATTGCATATTGCATACTCAATCTTTAATTTCTTTTATTCGCTACCAAAAAGCAAACTTCCAGGGATGATTCTAAGCTTTATAACTCAACAAAGCGGGTTTAAACACCAAGATTTTCTCATAAAAATTGATTTTAAACCTTAAACTTGATATTGTATGGTGTATAGAAGGGTGTGTATCTCAACAATTCCTACTAATTTATACACATATATACTTATATACCTCATTAAAATTCTTAAATTATCGTTCACCTTTCAGTATATCAGCATGGTCTTCATACCTCATTTCAGTATTCTATATAATTTATGAAAGAAAAGCACGCATCATCAACTATAAGCATTACCATGATAGTACTATCTTATCTACATCAATGGTCTCATAAATTGTTCTTTCATTTTAGAAAACAGTTTGATTCTGTCAAAATCTCATGAAACTTAAAACTGGGGAGGAGCAGTAGTTGGAGGTGTAGTTGTTTGTACAGACAAGAAGGGGACAGGTTTTTAAGAAATTGTTGAAGCAAAGCAATTACAGTAATAGCAGACTCTATCTAGAGATATGATTGATTTAGTCCATACTTGACTTTCATTATTTCTGGCCTCCATATATAGGAAAAAAAAAAAGAGGCTGTCCTTGAATGATGACCCTCGAGTGGTCAGCACCTCTTACATGAAAGGGTAAGTGAGGTTTACTGTCAACTTGGCTAACTGTGTAGGCGTGTTTTCTACATGATATTGTGTTTTGTGGATGGAGAAAAGATGACCTAATCCATCTAGTAAGAACTTTATCGATTCTTTCGTGATTCTGATGGGCGAAAAGCGCTATGGTTATCTTCTTCTCTGTTCTAACATCATACCAATGAAAATAGATGGTTTATTTAGGGATTTCTCTTGTTTTTTCTATAAAATTTATGGTGAATTTTTATGCCACTGATATAGAGTTATCACAGGAGAGATATCTAAAAATACTAAATAATTTCTTCAAAAAAGGCTGTAAAATCTCGGTATTTATTCCTTCGGCTTCTAACAGGAGGAAGTATGTCGATCGGTCAAAAAATGACCCGCATTTTTTGACTCGGGGGTCATTTAAACATCGAGAAATGCACAAAAATTTGGGGGTGGGGGTAATTTTTGTATGTATGGATGCTAGTGTATGTTTGTGGAGGCACGACCTTGTTTACCCTTTTTGAAGCTTAATATCTCCTGTGCTTTTTGTCGAAAATTTCTGAAATTTTGCAGGGTGATTTATTTATTAGGGAGATTAATGCTGTTAAATTTTGATGAGTAAAAGTAAAGGGAGTGAAGAGATAAAGAAGGTCGTGTGTATCTCCATTCGGATCAGACTTAATGACGATTGTACTCGTTATTAGCATTTATAATAAAAATTAAGGTTTCTGCTATTTTATAATAGTTAAAAATATAATAACCTTTTTAAAACAAAATAAGATAACAGGTATTACCACCAAATGTTGCCAGAAAAGTTAAACAACTCGTTGCTAGACTTTTAGACTAGAATACGATAATTTAAAACCTATAATGTAAGAAAATTATATAAAATCTCCTTTATTCTAGTATAAAGTACCATTTATAAGCGAAAAAGAGCAAAATATTCATTAATCTAGGAGAAAAATGACTTTATCTACCGTCTACAAGCGAAAAAAATGGCACTTGTTTACATTTTAAATTACATTTTTCCTTTAAAAAAGTGCTACTTTTTCATCCATTCATGCTATTATTTTATCAAGTTATACTGGTGGATAATTCTACAGACTTTATATAAAATGCCACAAAAATTGTTAAACTAATCAAAGAAAATTGAAAAAAAAAATCGAAATTCTGAAAGAAAAATAGCATTTTACAAACTTTTTACAGCTTAAACGAGCTGTAAAAATGGCTTCAGGCACATATTTACCAAGGGATTAGTTACTCATAAAGTAGTTAATTTAGAACAAGAAGTCGAGTCCACACTTTTTTTTTTCTTTAAAATGAATTTTTAAAATTATTAAAACTAAAAGAGGTAAAAACTTTTAAGACAATAAAATTACCAGGGGCTAAACATTTACCATATTGATTAAAAAATCCAAAAAAAAACTCACTTAATTACGTTTTTTTTTTCTTTTCTTATTTCGCCCTGTTTGAAAAATATGAAAATAATGGAAGAAGGCTCTGAGCCAAAAGAGATTTTTAAAGCCTTTTGGGAATTTGGAAGGGGTTAAATATATTAAAGGTTTCTCAATATCTAAATTAGTTTTAAGTCATTTGAATTTCACACATCCAAACTATCATGTAAAGGCAAAAGAAGGGGGTGTTTTTCAATGATTTTTAAGCTGTACTTTAGTATACAGTAAGTAAGACCCTGAGGGATTGTACTGCTGAACCAACAATAGTAAGGTAGGGTTTTTTTTTTTACGATGGAACAAGATAAAAATTAGAAGAATTCAGACTTAAAGAAGACACTAGTTGTATAGAAGAGAGTTGGAAAGAAGAGAGAGAGAGTGTGTGTGTGTGGATCTCATTAAAGGAAGAAAGAATACAACGTGAGATGGTAAATAATGAATGACAAAGCCAATAGGTTCAACAATAACAAAAGGATGGCATAGAGCATCACTAAATTTAACCTAAAACAACACGGAAAATATCATTAAAATAATATAAAAATGGAAGCACGTATGAATGTCTGTTCGTTAATTATATCAGAACCTAATTTAGTAAGTAAGAAAAAGGCTCAAGCTCGATAATTGATAATTAAGCATCACTAAATCTATGCAAAAATTATCAAAATACCGATTAAAAATGTATTTATTACCGTGATATTGCGGTTGGTGAGAAAACAGAAGCACGTCCGAGTGTCTGTCTTTAATTAATATATGAAAATCTTTTAATTTGGCCAATCAAATAGGCTGAAAGATGGATAAGAAATAACACTTAGCATCACTAAATCTAACTAAAAGTCATTAAAATAATATTAAAAAGGATCCCTATAACGTTAGTAATAACAAAAGCACGTCTGAATGTCTGTCGTTAATTAAAATGTGACTTTAGTAAGTGATAAAGTCTCAAAAATAGCATTATTTATAACATTGAGGAGTGTCTGAGAGAACGTCTGAGTGTCTGTTATCAATTAAAATATCGAAAACTTCTGATTTATATGTGTTCATTTATATTCTATAAACAATTTAATATTCTATACACGAATTAATTTTATAATATTACAATATTAACATTTATAATTAAGGTGTTAAATACTAAATCAATCATATGAAATTTATTACTATTATAATTATAAATTTCAGCTTCGATTAATGAATATAAATGTAATTCTCTTATGAAATGCCGTTTAGAATATTAAACAATTTTCATTTTTAAATTATAATTTATAGCTTTTTTTTTATACGTCGAAACCTGTTTGAAATTATAAAATATCATCTCAGCTATCGAACTTGTCAGAATGTCTGTCAGTAACTTGTAACCTAAACTTTAATTTATTGTAGATTTTTATAATATGAATCGATAAATTAATTAAAAATAATAATATTTCACACATTTTCCATTGTAAATACAGTTGATTCCCCCTATAACACTGTTGATAATTTCGTTTTATATGAATTCCATGTTGTACGAGTCACTTAAATTTTACAAATACGTGTGCTGGGCTGTGAAAGCTCACGTATTTGTAAAATCTAAGTGACTCGTACAACATGGAATTCATATAAAACGGAATTATCAACAGTGTTATAGGGGGATCGACTGTATAGTATACTTTACACATTTTTATCATCACATTCCTTACTCCAAACTCAGATTTTTGTGTATTTTTTAAAACAAAATTCATCTTTAAACATCCTTCCACACGATAAACTTTACCTTTGTTTAAATTTTTAAGATGTTTTTCTATATATATATATATATGTGTATGTGTATAATTATAGTAGACCCTCGCTGGAAGAAGTGTGATTAACATACCACAGTCGAATGGTTTTTATACAGTAGTTTTAAACATTAGATACGCTACTTCACTTTATTTTTACAGTGTAAACAATCCACACCTGCCTCTCGTACAGGTACACAAGGGTACACAACTGTAAATCAGTAGATAACATAAGAGGTACAAGCTTGGCTTTGAGTTTTCCGACCTCCTGATAACTTCCAGATGCGATTGTTAGATATATTTTGATAACATGTTGAAAATTTATGATTTTGCACTCTTATACCACCTAAAAAACTGCAAAGTTTATAAGATAAGACACTATTAATGACCGTCAAACTAGTTCTTCCCCCCTTAAAAAAGAAAGAAAGTACAGTGTATATCTTTAGCTCTGTTAATAATGTTCTCGATGAGATCGATATACAAGATAATTTATGATCAGATATACTGTGGTTAGAGGGTTCAAAAGAATTAAGTTTAAGGCATTAAACAATTTTTTAACTGGTTCAAATTCTAATTAAGCGTAAAGAAACAATGATCTTTAAAGCCCTTAGGGGATAGAAGATAATTATTTTTGAATGTAGACCAAGTTTTTGATAGGTTTCTAGATATCAAATATGGAATTTCAAGTGTAGAGAAGTAAATAATTCGGTTTAAAAAATTGGTTTAAATATCGAATAATCCTCCTTAAAACTGTAATTAGTGAAAACAGTAAATTTTATACAGTACTGAATGGGTTAAAGTATTAAATATTTAGTAATTTTAAAGAGATTTTTAGCTATATTAAGAGGTAAACTGTGTATAATTCTGGTATAAACCCTTCACAATACCCTTACGTGTTTAAAATCTACACTTGAATTTTCAAAGTTTACTCGAATTCTTAAACTTTATTCAGTTTTTAAGAGGCTATGACACATGACCCTTGTTATCTCCCCATTTCCTCGACCTTTAATCATCGAAATTTAGTAGAATTAATGCTCCTAATAGTCAAACTATCCAGCAAAATTTCAGAAAATTTCGACAAAAGGCACGGGATTTATTAAGCTTTAAACTGGGTAAACAAGATCATGCCCCCACACATAAGCATCCATACATACAGAAAAAAAAAACGAATTTTTTGCATTTCTCGACGTTTGAAGGTCCTCTCAGTCCAAAATTGTTAAAATCTTGGGGTCATTTGACAGATGACCGTACTTTTCCTCTATTACATACAACAGTATGGAATGTAAAGCATACTGCATCATATTATATATAGAAAGGTACTTAAAAAATTCATTCTAAACCTTATAAAATATATTTAGTAATATTATTAAACAATATTTAAAGTTTAATTACTAAAAATTCAAACAGGGTGAAGGATAGAACATATAAAAAGCAAACAAATCAATGAAAAGTAATTTGTTAAAAGGTAAGAAATGAACAGTCAATGCTTTAATTTACATAAAAAATTATACAAAAATGTATTTTTTTTTAATTATAATTTCACAAAAGACAATGTAAACTCCTCCATATAATGAAAAAGTAGTTTGCTGAAAGAAAATTAACAACCCATTTTCACTGTAAATTAAATAAAAGTCTTTTTTGTTTTTTTTTTTAATTTGCACTTTACACCTTTTCTTTTTTGTCTTTTTAAAAATTTTATAAATAATAAAATTATTTTAAA